>NW_005200981.1:36513-43139 GCF_000372725.1 Emiliania huxleyi CCMP1516 | reverse complement strand
CAACAAGAAATCTCGACTCTGCCATTGATGCGTCCTCGTCAGCTTGCGAGGCTTCAGCCGAAGCTGCGGCCGGTGCTGTAGCCGCGAGAGCCGCCGCCGCCGAGTCCGCCGCCCTCGCACCGTGTGCGCCCTTTGTCGCCACCAGCCTCACTCTCGCCGCCGTCCGAGCTCGCAACGTTTGGCTTCTACTGCAGTGGCAACTGTGCGGGCGGGCGGGCGCTCGAGTGCCCAGCGCAGGTCTGTCCCGGCCGCCGGTGCTGCGTGCCCGAAGAAGCCGCGTCGCCGCGCGTTGCTAGCAACGCTGGCGCCTCTGAAGTCGCGATGCTGCGGGCAGAAGGCCGCCCCCGCGCGACGCACAACTGGGCTGCCGCGGCGGCTGCTCAGGGCGCGGTGGCTTGCGTCGCCCTCGTGCTGGCCGCGGCAGCCTGGCGACGCCTCTCCCGCCTTCCGCGGGACCATATCACAGGCAAGCGCCCTCGAAGCCCTAGACGACCGAGAAGCGCGCTACTTTGAGGCCAAGTCACTTTTGGATGCCGATTTGTGATTTGTTGGTTTGTTTATTGTGGTTTGTGCTGCTCGCCTCCTTCTCTCCTATGCCACACCTGCGACCCGTGTCTGTGTGTGTGTTAGTGTTTTTTCTGCGCGCACATGCCCACTGGCATAGTGCACAGACCACGATCCATCTGGGTTTCGCCTCGGCCGAACGGCCCTCGCGCCCCCGTCCCCCGACCGCCGTCGAGCCGCGCTTTCTCTTTTTCTGGGCAGTTCAGAAAATCTTTAACCCCCGTTTTTCCGTATCACGTATCAGTTGGTGTCACAGGTAGTGCTCCCGCACGCGCCGCACACGCTCTCCCGCGCTGCGCAGCTGCGCACGTGCACGCACTCGAATCACGATCTGCATGGCGGCGGTTCGTGGGACGCACCAATCCAAAAGTCCGCACACCCGCAGGGGGAAGGTGTGGTCACGCTACTATGCCTCGACCGCAACCCGCTGCGATTGCTCGATCTCTCGAAGGCGCATCCGGTGCCGAGCGATCCGCTCCTCGTGCGTGGGGACGTGGTTCTCAAGGTGCTGCTCCTTCATCTCGGCAACGCCGCGCGCGCACGCCTCCCACAGCGCGGCGTACGGGTCCGGGAGCGCCGCCCACGCCTCTTGGCCGCACGCCATGTCGCCCTCGCTCAGGAGGCACGCGTCGAGGGCCGCCTTTGCCGCCTGTGGGGAGGGTTCCGAGAAGGTTCCGAACAGGCTGTCCATGCAGGGATCCTGAGGACTTGCCCAAGAGAGCGCAGGATCGCCGCCATGCTCTCAGGCCTCAGTTCGGCTCGATCTCGGCTCGATCTCGGCTGAATCTCGGCTCGATCTCGGCTAGATCTCGGCTAGATCCCGCCGCGTGGTCGAGCTCGCGCCCGATGCAGACGAGCTCCTGCCAGCGGGCAGACGATGTGGAGTGTAGCCGCGGGGGAGCACAAGTGGGCACGGAGACGGCGAAGGCGGTGGAGCGGACGGAAAGGGCGAGGGGAACGGGGAGGGGGCGGAGGCGACCGTCCGCCGGTCGCCGTGCGTCTCCGCCCAGACCGCCGCCAGGTCCGCCTCGAGACCTACTCGCAATCTCGTTCCCGTCTGAGACGGCGCCGCACCGCCCTACGCCCGTCTCGCCGCCCTCTTTCGACCCCCGCGAGGCCACGCGTTGCGCTCGACCGCAGCCCACCAGGGCGCACCCGGCTCCACCGTGAAGCGAGTGCCTAACGGACAGGCGCACCCCGTTCAGGGGAGGCCCTCCCCCCCTCGACGAGCGCAGCGAGCTGCGGGCTTGCCCGCGAGAGCCACATGTGCCTGCTGGCTGCACTGCGTCGCAAGCCAGGCGATGCCCTTGACGCGAAGGAGGGCTGCCAGCGCCCCGACGCCGCCGCCCTCTCCACCTCCGCCGCCGCCGCCCTCGCCGCCGCCCTCGCCGCCGCCGCCGCCCTCGCCGCCGCCCTCGCCGCCGCACCTGCCGCCGCCGCCGCCGCCCTCGCCGCCGCGCCTGCCGCCTCCGGCGGCGCAAAAGGCGTCGTGCAGCCGCTGCGGGTGGAAGGGCCGCCGCGCAGTGTAGACGAAGGAGGAGATGCCGAACTCGACCGTCTCGGGCGCGTGCTCTACAGCCCCGTGACGTGTACTACTCAGAGCGAGCAAGGGCTGCGTGTGCAGCGGAATGCACAGCCGAGTACGTGTCCTCTCGTGGAGCGCTAGTCGGGATGCTACACGGACCACTAGTCCGCATCTAGCCGCCCTGCCCTTCTCGCGCGCCTCGACCAGCCACTGCGGGTGCTGCTCGGCCTTGCGGAGGTCGAAGCGCCCCTTGGAGAGGAGGTCGGCGGGGTCGACCTATCCACGGCACGCGGTGTGAAGACGCGCCGTTCACAGCCCTGTCGCGTCAGCGAGCGGTCTCGAGGGAGCAACACACCTCGCCGTAGCGCGAGCGCAGCAGCTCCGCCGCCGGGTTGACCTTGCGCAGCAGCCGCTCCACGGCGCCCAGCTGCTGCTCGCTCACGAGGTCCGTCTTGTTGACGAGCAGCACCTACTCTCTCGCGTGATCTTCCCGTGATCTCCGGGGTGTCTCAGGCCGTCTCCCGGCCCCTCCGTCTTGAGCTGGCGAGCGGGGCACGTCTGCAAACTCGAGCTGGTCGACCATCAGGTTGGCCTATGGGACATGTCTCGGACATGTCGTGGACGTGTCCTGGACGTGCCCGCCGGCCGACCATCAGGTTCGCCACGCTGCGCAAGTCGCCCACGCCGGCCTGCGGGTGACAGGTGAGCGGCTGATAGGTGAGCGGCTGCGCCGACAAACCTGTCCTCGAGGTGGGTCCGTGCAGTGAGGGTCCGTGCTAAGAGAGAGGGAGAGGGGACTGGCAGGGCTGGGTGTGGCGCCGCTCTCGCCACTGAGCATTCGGAGAGGCTTGCCGCCTCACGATCCTCTCGAGGCTCTACCCAGTTCTACTCGCCCAGCGACAAGTGAGCGGGTGACGGGCGAGCGGGTGACAAGTGAGAGGTGAGTGCGTGCGGTGTGTGTGTGTGTGTGTGCGTGTGTGTGCGTGTGTGTGTGTGTGTGTGCGTGTGCGTGCGTGCGTGCGTGCGTGTGTGTGTGTGTGTGTGTGTGTGTGTGTGTGTGTGTGTGTGTGTGTGCGTGCGTGCGTGAGGGGTTCGCAAGGCTCAAGCCCCCAGCTTTACTCGCCCGCCTGCCAGCCGCGGTCGACCAGCGCGTCGACAGCACGCAGCTGGTCGAAGACGGAGGCGGCATCGACGACGGTGACCAGGTTGTGCAAGCTCGCGACGTCGCCCAAGCTGGCGCCCGTCGCCTCGTCCTTGAAGGCGAACGTCTCTGCGACGGGCAGCGGCTCCTATGTGAAAAGGGTCAGGATGTGTGAGCACCCCGTCTCGCGCAGTGGACTCGGAGCATCGCGCGAATACAAGGCGCTACGACCACGGCTGATCACAGCCACAGCCGAATCCGTGTCCTCTCGACTGCCAACGGACTCCACGGGTCTGCACTCCGCATCTAGTTTAGCGGCTCCGAAATGCCCGACGACTCGACGAGGACCTGCGTGCGGGGGAGGGGAGGGGAGCTCATAACTCCTCCGCACACGGGATTTGGGCAGGACGAGTGGGCCGAGGCGGGCTGGCAAAGCCTGTGTGGCGGCAGTGCCTCGCGAGGAAGGGAACGGCTTGAGAGGGGCGGGACCGATGCAAGTGCGAGGGGCGGGCAGGTGGGCGGCGAGATTCGCACGTGGTCGAAGCGATGCTCGGCCGCGAGCGACGAGAGCGAGGCCAGCAGGTCCTCGCGCAGCGTGCAGCAGATGCAGCCGTTGGAGAGCTCAACCATCTTCTCCTCCGCCTTGAGGACGCCTCCCTGCCGCAGCAGCGCCGCGTCGACGTTGACCGAGGCCATATCGTTGACCACCACCTGGATGAGATAGGTGCGAGATGTGCACTGCCATGAGCTTGGGGCTTGGGGCAAGGGCTAGAGCTCACCGCGATGCGAACGCCCGCCCGATTCTGCAGCAGGTGCTTCAGCAACGTCGTCTTGCCCGCGCCGAGGAAGCCGGATAGCACCGTCACCGGCAGCGGCGGCGCGGCCCCGTGCTCGGACCGGGTACGCGGCAGCGGCGGTGGCAACAGCGGTGGCGTCAGCGGCGGCGGCTCGGGCGGCTCGAAAAGGCCCAGCAGCTCCAGCTGGTTGAGCAGCTCCGCGACCTGGCCTTGCTCGCCGCGGTACTTGCTCACCGCCCCACGCCCGTTCTCCACCACGTCCTGCAGCGCCGCCAGCGCGCCCGGGTGCTTCTGCGCAGAGTGCAGCGCCGCCAGCGCACCGGGATGGCCTCGGGCGGCCTTCAGCAGCGCCTCCATCCCCGACGTCAGACCGAGGATCTCCACCTCGGCGTGGGAGGCCAGCAGCCTCTGCTCTTCGGCGCGGCTGAGCGGCTCGAGCTTCTGGCACGGGTGCTCGACGAGGTGTCTGCTGCCGCTCCGTACCTGCAGCCAGTCGAGCGCGACCGGCGAGCCCAACTCGAGCGAGGCGACAACAGCCGCGATGCTCCCCTCCGCCTCCTCGGCAAACCGCGCCGTCTGCGCTGCGGCGCGGCCGACGGCGATCGACCACTCCTTCTGCGGCGGGTCTCCGTGGGTGAGCGAGAGCTGAGCGTAGCGGAGGTAGTGCTTGACGCCAAAGACGGCGGTGCCTCTCGTGAGCGAGACCAGGCTCGCGATCGTGCTGTGAGCGGAGAGCACCTCGTTGGCGCTGGCATCCTCCGGAGAATCGGCGGCCTCCATGTAGCGGAGGTACCTCGCGCTGGACGTGGCGTACAGCATATGTGTGTGTATGCAGAGCGCGGCAGAGCGGCACCGTGGCCTGGACGTGTATATGCTCTCCCTCCTGCAGCGCTGCAGGTGTGCTTAGCTTGTGCTGAGTGCAGCACGCCTGGAAGAGAAAAGCAGAACCCGGACTGCACTCCAAGTGCTCCAAGTGCTCCGGCCGTCGTGGGCGTGTCTGGTGTTTATTAGCTCCGAGTAGAGGGGGCGCTCCGCTGCTAGGGGAAACCTGGAGCGCGGACTAACTAACCCTCGGAGACCCGTGTTTACTTTAAGGCCCTTGCTTGCCCTGCGAACGCGCACCCCCGGGGCTAGGGCTCTCTAGCCCGTAACCCGATGCCAATCATCCGGCCCGCTGGGTGCGCTTCTTAGCTCCCCGGCCCTGGATGTGCGGTTACTGACTGCACTCCAAGTGCTCCAAGTGCTCCGGGACTCAGTACCGCTGCCGATCACTCCCCCAGGCGATCATCAGGAAGCGCTCGCCCTTCCGCCACTCCTACTGTATTAAAACGTATTCCACCTCTTCCAAAACAAGCTCTGCTCCCGCGCCTAGGGCCGCGCACACAATCCTCGGTCCCGCGCGTGGCGTCCCCACCGCCCGTGCTCAGCAGCGTCCCCACCGCCCACCCAGCCCCCCGCCCACCCAGCCAGCCCCCCGCCCACCCGCCCACCCCGCCCCTGCCGCCACCGCCGCGCTCGCCTCACATCTTGAGGTCCTCCTCGTCCGAGCTGTCCGAATCGGAGTCGGTGTCCCACTTCTCGACCGCCTTACTTGTAGCCGGCGGTCTGCAGCTTGCCCTTGAGGTGGGAGTGCCTCGTCCGGCAGTAGACGCGCTTGTCGGCGACGGGTGGCCTAGCGGGTGGCCCAGCTGCCCGCGTGCCGTCGTCTTGATGGCGCCAAAGATGGACCAGTTGCGCGAAATCTCGGCCGCCGACGCGCAGACCGGCTGCGCGAGCGCTGCGGGGGGGAGAGTGGAATACGTGCGTATTCCACCGTATTCCAAAAACTTGCCCAAAAGCGACGTATTCCGTATAATTTTTTCTTCGCTCCGGGAATTCACACAGTAGGCGGCCTTCCCCCACCACGCCGTCCCCTTCAGCTGCACCACCGCCCGGAGCTCCGCCGCCACCAGCCGCCTCGCTTCCAACAAAACACGGCAATTTTTCGGTGCTCCCCGCACCCCTAACGCGCGCGCGCAGCGCGCGCTAGGGGTGCCGGCGGCACCCCTAAGCCCTGGTTCGGACACCTCGTCCTCCTCGTCCTCGTCTTCGGAATCTCGTTGTCAGCGCCTTGCCGTGCCGGAGGTGGTTGCCTCCGTTCCTTCTGACCCAATGCGACATTTTTGCACGAGGGCGGGTAGCTGCTAGCCGCTGTCAATCCCCGAACTGCCAGCTTGGCGTCTTGGCCCGGGCGTTCCGTCGGACAGGAGCGGCCGCACACTGCTCGGTACCCCCCCTGCACAACTAAGCTCATCCCTGCTACTAGGACGAGGAGGAGGAGGGTTTGAACCCCGCGCTAGGGGAACTGTGTTTTTGGGGGGGGGGGGGCCCGACCCCCCCCACAAAAAGGGGTTTTTTTTGGGGGGGGGTCCCCCATTAACTTTTTTTTGCAGGGGGGGGACCCAACCAGCAAGGGGCGGCCCCCCCAAAAATGGCGAATCCCCCCAGGGTTCCCCCTCTGGGGGCGCATGAAGGGGGCTGAGACCCCCTTTGGGGGGGGGGACCGTCCAACCCAAACCCAGTTCAAAAACGGCCCGGGGCGGTCCTTTTGGGGAAAAAA
>NW_005200981.1:32932-36413 GCF_000372725.1 Emiliania huxleyi CCMP1516 | reverse complement strand
CAGCAACGTGCAGCTTACCAGGCGAACGTCGCGGGTCTGCAGCTCGAGCAAGCGATGACGGACGGATGGGCGCGCTACTTGTCGCTCCGCCGGCGCTGGCTTCGCGGTGGCACTGGCGGAGGTGGCAGCAGCTTCAGCGGCAGGGGCGCTGGCCACGGCGGGGGTGGCGACGCCCGAGGCGGCAGCGGTGGCGTGGCTTCCGAGCGTGGAGGTCTGCACGGGATACAAGAATGGGTCGTCGCCGCTGGTCATTGCGTGGCGCCTGCGTTCGCTTCTACGCCTTGACGCGCCTCGTTGCGAGTAGGCGGACGAGTCCTTGGCCGCTGCGAACCAAAGGTGGGTAGCGTGGCAGCTTCGAACTCTGCGCCGGAGCCGTGCGCCTCCTCTTCGGCCGCCGCCGCCAGCGGCGGCGGCGGCCGAAGAGGTGTCGGCCGAGGGCGGGAAGCGCGGGTTCGGCGGGTTGCTGCGCCGCCGCGCCGCCCCGGCCGACCAAGGGCACGAGGTGGCCACCCCCGCGGTGCGAGCGGAGCCTCCGAGTGGGCCGCGCTTCCGGCCTTTTGACTGGCTTACGAGGCAGTTTCCGCTCCCCGGTGGCTAGGTGTCGGTCTACTCTCTTGCTCACCCCAGCTGTCCCCCCGCGAGTAGGCCCAAGAATGAGCAGGGGCCGCACGCCGATTGACGGCTGCGTCTCGACTCGGAGCGAGTATGCCAATGCGCCAATGCTCCCAATCGGGGCTGAGCGCCAATCATGAATCAGATCGATCTCTCACAGATCTCTCATCGTCATGGAGCGCAAGAACCAAGATCGGAAAGAGATGACGAAGAAAATGACGTGTGGGTGGGCGTCTGGGTGGGGTGGGGGGAGGGGGTTCTCGTCTCTTGGCACAATAGTACATGCATATGCTCGGGGGGCACGATAATCTCAAAAATACTGTCAAAGCGCGCGGTACCCCGCAGAGGCCGCGATGTACATCGTATACACCTCGTCGCACGTCGCAGGCTCAGCCACAGGCGCTCTACAGCCACCAGCACCACCGGCCGGGGTATGGCAAGCGACATGTACATGTGCCGACGGAACATGCCTGTTCCCGCGTGACTGCCAGGGAATGACCTTCAGTTTTCTTCCAAGTTGATGTTGCCTCCGAAGCGTGCGTATAGCTGCTTTTTGAGTCCGGCGAGCGTCTGCCGGATCGTGCCGAGTTGGCTCTCGAGCTCCGAGATCTCGTCGGCCACCGCGTCCTTGCGCGACTCGAGCAACTCGTCTGAGGTAACGGACAGGTGGGGCTAATGGGGGTGTGAAGGCAAGACGCCGGCGTGACTTGACGTGTGCAGCGGGGGTTGGGCTCGCGAGATGCGTGCGCGGAGCAGCGTCGACCTGCGCGCTCTTTGCCGACCTCAAAGTAACATTCGCCGTACTGCACTCTGCGGAGGCAGCGGAGCGCCGGGCGGCGCGTCAGTCTACTGGCGCCCGGGGTCCTAACGGGATGCTTGCCTCGGAGCCGAGGTGAGTCGTGCGGCCACAGTGGCGCACCGCACAGGCTCGTCGTCGTCCGCAAGGATGAGCTCGTTGGCCGCGTCGTCTAGCTGGTCGTGCTGCGAGCGCTTCTCCTTGATCTCGTCCTCGAGCTCGTGCATCCGCGTGTTCAGCCGCCCAAACTGGTTGATGGCCTGCGGCGAGAGTGAGGTGCGGTCAAATGTGGCGATGGCTGGAAGGCCGCACCAGCACCAGCTCCAGTGCCTGCTGGTCCTCGAGCCTGACTTCGACATCCTCCTCGGCCTGCGGCTGCGAGGCGAGGACGAGGGTTAGGGTTTTGAATCCACAACCGGGCAGAATAAGTACCGCCTCTCACCATGGCGCGAAGGAGGAGGCAGCGAGGGGTAAGCAGAGCGTTCCGCAGGGCCGTTTGGTTTCTTTTTTCTAGAATTCTTTCTTTCTTTGTCATTTGCGAATTCAGAACACAGCGGTCGGCACGTCCACTGTCGGCTCGCCAGATCGCCAGTCGATCTTGTGTGCCGGCGGACTGCATCAGCAGCGCGACGAGAGCGTCCGGCAAAACATGTTCGGAAGTCGCATTTTTCCCAGAGATTTTATCAGAATATCCCCACCCAAACAACCCAAACTCAAAACGCCAACAACAAACCTACAACTCTTAAAACTCAAAAAAGTCTCTCTAACAAACCTAAAACAAACATGCAACGTGTCGATTGCCCACCCAAATGTGTGAGCTCTGTGTGTGTCTTGATTTGCCAACAACATACTCGAGAGATGGTAGGGCCCCCAAGGGCCTAGAAATCGCGCCTCCCTCTCCCTTGTCTCCCAGTAGCTAAAAGTCGACTCGAGTACCTAAAAACATACCTAAAACCCAAACATATGCAAAGTGTCGATTGCTACTCCGTGACGCACACCGTTTGCTCTTGGGCAAAATGTCTTCAAGAGGGCTGCTCCGCACGCTACTGTACACATTGTCCGCTCTTCAGCTCCCTTCGGCTGCATCCGCCAGGCCAGCCTGCGGCACGATGCGTGCAGAATGTCAGCTGACAGTGTGGCCATCCAGATTGACGGGTGGGCTCGGCAACACGGTGCCAATCGTTGGTGGGCTCGCTCGAGAAGCCTTCAGACAAAACTGCAGCGCGCTTGTGAATAGCAGCCGCCACGCCGGCGGCCGCTTGTACAAGTTCGAGGACTTCTTCGATGCGCCAAAGTTGATCCCGAGAAAGCCGGGCGACATCCCTTGCGCCGTCAAGGCACTCACGAGCAGGCCCAAGGCCTCAGTTGTGGAGTCCGTACGCTCTATGCACGCGGAGCTTCGCACGGAGGTGCCACCAGCGTGGTCCGACGCAGGCAAGCTGGCAATCCATTGCAACAACTTCAGTGCGCGACGCGCCTTGGTAGTGTTACACCTGCGCACTGGATGGGCAGACGTCTCAGCAAACGCGGCGGAGGTCGCCCCGCATAATCTGCAAGACTGCCAGCTCAGAGAGCGCAGCTGGTTTGACGCTGCAGACCAAGTCTTCTCACTCATGCTCGCGCCCAACTTTGGAAACCTCGCTGTGCGCGACCGTCTGAAGAATGAGTCGCTCTGCGCGCCCACGCTGCGCATGGCGTCGCGCCCATGCGGCTTCGCGCCGACGCTGACGAGGCTCTTGGAGAATGTCGTGCATGAAGCGCGAACGAAGCTGGGAACAGAGGATTGGTCGATTTTTGTTGCTGCGGACGCCCCGTTTCCCGAGAGCGAGCGGTAGCGCATCTGCGCCAAATGGGCATCACCGCGGCACACTCGCACGGCCAGGTGGGCCACAACAACGCATGGGCAACGGCCAGGATCTTTGACAAGGATGCCGCCCTTCGCGTGATCGACACAGCTTTAGTCGACCTTCTCCTCCTCTCGCACGCAGACATGGTGGTGACCAGTGCTGGCTTCAGCACCTTTCCCAAGGCGGCCGACATGATGAGCGTCTGCAGCAATCGGCAGCGCCATAT
>NW_005200981.1:30767-32832 GCF_000372725.1 Emiliania huxleyi CCMP1516 | reverse complement strand
GAGTTGCGGCTGGGCGCGAACGAGATCGGCGGCGAGGGCGCCAGGGCGCTGGCCTCCGCTCTGCGCGTCAACGGGGTGCTGAAAAACCTCGACCTCGGCGAAAACGAGATCGGCGACGAGGGCGCGAAGGCGATCGGCGGCGCTCTCGCAGTCAACGGGGTGCTGACCACCCTCAACCTCGCCAACAACCAGATCCGCGACCAGGGCGCCGCTGCGATCGCGGAAGCGCTGCGCGGCAACGGGGTATTGACCGAGTTGCAGCTCGGCGCGAACTATATCGGCGGCGAGGGCGCCAAGGCGCTGGCCTCCGCTCTGCGCGTCAATGGGGTCTTGACCAGCCTAAACCTCCAGAACAACTTCATCCGCGACGAGGGCGCGACCGCGATCGCCGAGGCGCTGCAGGGCAACGCGGTATTGACCTCCTTGGACGTGAGCTACAACAGCTTGACCGAGGAGGCGGCCCTCGGCATCGTGCGCGTCGAGCGGCAGCGCAACAAACTCACCTCGCTGGGCTTGAGTCGCTGCAGCATCGGCCCAACTGGCGCCGCAGAGATCGCCGAGTACGTGTCGGGCAGCGGGGTGCTGAAAAACATCGACCTCAGCTACAACAGTTTGGGCGATGAGGGAAGGAAAGCGATTCACGATGCGGTGAGCGGGCGGGAAGGGTTCGAGCTCTTGATGTGAGTGGGCTCTGATGAGAGTGGAGATGGTGTATGGGGACGTGCATGAAAAGTTCACCCGTGCCGGGGCGGCCCAAGGGACGGAGCGTCGCGCCTGGGCGACCCCAGATGATACTCTCCCTGGCAGCCTGCCAGCCCCGCCTCGGGCCGGCTCCCATCGCACCTCGCGCGAAAGCTGCAGTGTGCAGTGTGGCAGAGCCCGCGCCGCAGTCGGCGCTAGTCAGCGGCAGTGCAGACCACACCAACGCTCGTGCTGCGCTCGTCACAGCGATAACGGCCCATCGCCCGCGCGCGGCGGCAGCGGCGAGGGGCAGGGCGGCCAGCCTCGCCGGAAACGCGAGCAGCACGATCCTGGCTGCGGGCGGTGCGGCTTGCCTTGCAGCGGCCTACCCGCCGGCGCGTCGAGCGCGCGAGGCAGCGCTGGCTTACGGAACGGCGCGACTCGCGCTGGCCTTTGCGAGGCGCGACCCCGACCCGAGGCGCCTCATCCGCATCGACGAGGCGGCCGTCCACGCAGCCTCCGCCGTGCGCGAGGGCTGGGGTGCGGCGCGGCTCACGGCACTCGGGGCGGCGATGGCGGCGGTCAGCGGCGGCACGGTGGTGGAGCTCACCGCGGCCGCCGCCCACCGCCGGCTCGGCCGCAATGGCGCGGCGCCACCGCCCGTCGCTCGGCATGGTCGGAGAGGAGCAGCCGCGATGGAAAGAGAAGGCGTAGGCAGCACGGGCGAGCAGCCGGCAGCGACAGGACGAGCAGCCACCTCCGCAGACCACCTCTCCTCCCCCGAGGATGCCTCCGCGACCTCGCACGCCGCCCGACCGTCCCCGTCCAACCCCGCCGCCGTCACAGCAACGGGACCCGCCGCTGCTGAGGCAGCAGAGAGGCGCCACCTCGCCGCGCTGTCGTGCGGTGCGGCGCTCCTCTCCTTCCTCCTTGCGGCGGGGTCGGCGCTCGCTTGTGTGGAGGCTTGCTTCGTCGTCAGCCTCGCCTTTGCCCAGCGGGCGCGGCTGTTACTCCTGGCGGCGCTGGTGCGGCTCGCGGCGCTCGGGCAGGACGAGGGCACGAGCACGGAGTCTGACATGCGCCCCTGACACGCCCGCCGCATTCTGATAGGCGCAAGGGCGGCGAGCGAGGGACGAGTATGTGCCGGCGGCGGCGGGGTGTGGAGGGGTACGAGCCCGACGACAGCTGTGAGCAGCGTCTCTTCACACCTCTAGCTGTGAACAGGTGGCTCGTGTCCCTCCCTTCCTCAATGGAGGAGCTGCAGCAACGTGCAGCTTACCAGGCGAACGTCGCGGGCCTGCAGCTCGAGCAAGCGATGACGGACGGATGGGCGCGCTACTTGTCGCTCCGCCGGCGCTGGCTTCGCGGTGGCACTGGCGGAGGT
>NW_005200981.1:20692-21768 GCF_000372725.1 Emiliania huxleyi CCMP1516 | reverse complement strand
TTTTTCCAGAAAGAAAGAATTTCACAGCCCATCTGTCTTCTGTCTGTCCCATCGCCATCCTACCTTCTTTGAGAGAGAGATTTTAGAAAACCAACAAGAAATCACGTCTCTCACAGTGATTTGGGCTCGGCAGCTTCTCAGCTTTCTAGCCTTTGTGCTTTGACTGGCGAACTGGTTCATGAAGATGAACTGGTTCGGTGAACTCGCGGTTCTCGTTCGTTCGGTTTCGGAGTTCGCTCTGGACGCATCCCCAGGGACCCGAGGGACCATGTGGAAGACGGCTAGTGCTAGTCCCCCACATCGGGAGGACGACCCCGGCTAGTCGCCGACCACACCCACAAAGAACCCTGCACAAAGACCGCAGGGCGGGGACCTGTTCCTTTTTACCCATCTCCTAGTAGAGGTGTCCGTTTTATTTATCCCCTTGGTTCGCTGCATCGGTTCGGTCGTCCGCCCTTGGGGCTTGGGTGCCCGAACCCTCGAACTAGTTCGTGAACTCGCGCCTTTTCTTTTCTCCTCCCCCCCGACCCGCTTCACACCCGCAGCCCGCAGGGCGAGGAATACCAGGGAAGTTCGTCTGAACTGCGAACGAACCACGGAACGAACCGCAATAGTTATTGTTTGACTATGCAGGCCTGTATAGTCCCTAGTCGCCTAACTAGAGGCCTGGTACGCCTGGACGCCTCGGGGAGCCCCCGTCGCCCCCATTTTACTCGCCAGTCAGCACGCAAGGCGCCCAGGCACCACAGGGCGGCCCTGCTCACAGCGCACCGGCACCGGTAATCGCGCCCGTAGTCCGCTAGATTGAGGGACAGACCGCGTCCGCACGTGAGCACGTGGCGCAGTTGCGCGAGTTCGTTCGTTCAGCGCGGCTCGTGGCTAAACTGCACGCCGAACGAACGAACTTTTGGCCCTGGTTTTCTTTTTTCCAAAGTTCGAACGGAGTTCACGAATTCGTTCGTTTCCGCAGTTCGCGCCTTCCGCAGCCGGCGCGGTCCGTTCAGTTTCGAGGTTCGGGCTGGGCCCCGCCGGCTGCGTTCGTTCGAGTTCGAAGTTCACGAAATCCGCGCGAACGT
>NW_005200981.1:14337-15989 GCF_000372725.1 Emiliania huxleyi CCMP1516 | reverse complement strand
TTTTCCCCCCCCTTTTTTGGGGACAGGCCCCCCCCCCCCCTTGTGACCCCCGGGGGATTTCCTTTCGAAAAATTTTTTGGTTTTAAGGAGGAAAGGGGGACCCTTTTTCCAAATTGGGAGAACCCCCAAGGGGGGGGGGGGCCCCCCAAAAAATTTTTGGACGGGGGAAAAAAGGGGGGGTTCCCCCCGCTCTTTGTTTTCCCCGAAAAAAAGGGGAAAAAGCCCCAATCCCTTTGGGGGGTCAAACTCCCGTAGGGGCCGAGGGCCCCCTTAAAGGTTTTTTCGCTTGTCCTCCCCAAAGGAATCGTGGGGAAAGGCCGTCCGACTCCCCCCCGCCGGGGGTTTTTCCTCAAAAATTTTGGCCCCCCCCTCGGGCCCCGGTTTGGAGGGAATTTGGGGCCCCAAACCCCCCCCCCCCTCCGCCCCCGCCCCGGCCTTTTTGCCCGCCCGCCCCCCCTGCCCGCCCCGTTACTTTTGCCCCCCCCCCCCCCCCCACCGCCCCCCCCCCCCCCCTTCCTGCCGCTCTCTTGCTGGGCGGCGCCCCAGTGCACAGCTCCTCCTCACCGGCTGGGTGCGTGAACCGTAGGCGTGCCTATTCCCGCACGACCCGCAATTTCGCGGCCGGCAGGTTGTGACGATGCACAACCAGCGCGATTTCGTCTTCTTCCGCCACCACCGGTACATCTTTGAGCAAAAGGAGGAGCGGGGGCAGGTCTCGGCGCGGCTGCAGGAGCTCGGCCCGCGCTTCACGCTGCGGCTCAAGTCTCTCCAGCTTGGCACCTTCGATACGCAGCACGGCGAGTACGAGTGGAAGCACAAACCGGAGCTCGACACGAGCCGCAGGCGCTTCCACGTATAGACGGCCCGCCATGTGTTTTACCGCCCGGGTGGTTGTGGTTGAGAGGGGAAATTTGGGAATGAGTGATGAGCATAAATAAATAAATAGAGCAGACATCTCCAGGAGAGATGGGCGACGCACGAACACATAGAGCAGACATCTCCAGGAGAGATGGGCGACGCACGAACACACACCCCCTCGTCTACTCGGCTTGTTGTGCGAGTATATGGGCCAAAAGCGTCGAAAATGTCCCAAAAAGCGTGTCTCGAGTTTGTTGCAGCTCCGCAGCCTGCGCGCGCTGCCGGGACGCACCGCTCGCGCGTTCGGCACACTCGGTGGACCCCACCGAGTGTGCCGAACCAACGGGAGTGAGTAGGCTCGACGCCGTACTCGAGATGGAGCTGCAGAAAGTACGCCGCCGAGCGTGCCACCGACGGCGTCCCGGCGGCGGTGATGGAGTGTGAGACCTGAGGCTGCGGAGGTGACGCCTGAGGTACCAGTCCGTGCACAGCGACTCAGCCGGCGACCGCCACGGGCTCAGACGAGACTTGTCGACGCGTTCCGGCTCAGCTTCACCGTGGTCATCGGGCGTCTGTCGACGTCAGGACCACCCATACAGCTCGCGGGTTTGAGGTCGCAAGAGCCAAGATGGTGGCGTTTGGACATCCCAACCATCACACAAGACAGCCTGTAGGTGGTGGCGGGACGGCGCAGTGTTTGTGGCACTCGGCAGTAGGCACCCGCGGCACGGCCCCGCTGTCGGCTCTCGCTGGCTGCGGAACCGGCCCCGGAGGGGGACGGTCCGGGCGAGTGT
>NW_005200981.1:12628-14078 GCF_000372725.1 Emiliania huxleyi CCMP1516 | reverse complement strand
GCTCCCCCACTCCTCACACTGGGTTTGCAGTGCGCGGCCTCGCCACCTCCCTACCAGGGCAAACCCCCTCTCTCCCCCTAGGTGCTGCACTTGACGTCCATAGAAGGCGCGCGGCAGAGGCGGGAGGGAGGCGGGGAGAATCTAGCTCGCTCTGGCAGGGAGGCAAGGGTGTGATAGAGTGTTTTGGGTGAGAACAGGCGGAGTGTGTATGCCTGTACGCGATTGGGAGAGCACTCGTGACGAGGCATGGTTAGGCGAGTGGCAGTCGCTAGTGCGGACTTGCTAAGTCGTGTGTGCTCCCTTTTGCTTGCTAAGACTGGAACAATCTTTCTTTTTTTGACGCACGAACACACTACACAGAGGGACAGTGCGCACCCCGCCCCGCTCGCAGGGCGTGCAGCACACAGCGGCAACACAAGACATATCTACGCTGTGCGCCTCCTCGGGATTTCTGGGGAGGTAGAAGTGATGAGCAACCTCTGTGCGATTTGAGCCCGTTTTCTTCAAACTGAAGTTGCCCTCGCGCACAGCAGCGCCGGAAGCGCGGTGCAGCCTGCTTCCACTGGACGCGGCCCCGCATCATTCGACTCGGAATGGCATGCAACGCATCATGGGCGCTGACGGCCGAGGAGGCCGCCAAGCGCCTCGACGTCGACCTCTCCGTCGGCCTGGATCGCGCCGAGTCAGAGCGCCGGATCGTCCTGCACGGCCCGAACGCCATCCCAGACGAGCCACCGACCCCGTGGCTCCGCCTCATCCTCGCACAGTTTGACGACCTGCTCGTCAAGATGCTGGTGGGAGCGGCGGCCGTTTCATTTTGCCTGGCAATGGGCGAGGAGGCCGGGGAGCGCCTACATGCTCTCGTTGAGCCGCTCGTCATCGTCCTCATCTTGCTGCTCAATGCCGTCGTCGGTGTGTGGCAGGAGTCGAACGCCGAGCAGGCCATCGAGGCGCTCAAGGCGTACGAGCCCAACGACGCGGAGGTATGGCGCGAGGGGGCGTTGTGCGTCATCGCTGCCTCCGAGCTGGTGCCTGGCGACGTCATCCGCGTCGCAGCGGGCGGCCGCGTGCCGGCAGACTCGCGACTGGTGGCTCTCGAGTCGACAACGCTCCGGCTCGACCAGGCGCTCCTCACGGGCGAGTCGGTGCCGGTGATGAAGGAGACGGCCCCTGTCGCCGACGCCGACGCCGAGATCCAGGCGAGGCACAACATGCTCTTCTCGGGCACCACGGTCTCGTACGGTGCAGGCAAGGCACTCGTCGTCGCGACGGCCGCGTCGACTGAGATAGGGAAGATTGGCGCGCAGGTTGCCCGCCCACAGTCTCTATCCGGATATGTTGTGGCCCCGAGGGACCTCAAGATCTCGCGCGAGTGGCTGCGGATAGGTCTCGGCGACGGAGACGGCCGCCTCGCCGCTGAAGGCCCCCCCCTTGCCCCCCCCCCCCCCCC
>NW_005200981.1:8997-11213 GCF_000372725.1 Emiliania huxleyi CCMP1516 | reverse complement strand
GGCGCGTTCTCCACGTCTTAGGCGCTTCCGCTCTCGGACCCCGAGCGGCGCAGCGCCGGATCGAGGGGCGGTGAGGTTGCGCTAGTCCGAGGCCCGCCACCCCTGTCTGGCTGTAGGTTTGGGGAGGTCGAGGCAGGCCTCACCTTTGTGGGAGTGGTCGGAATCCATGACCCCGCACGGCCGGAGGTGGCCGCCGCCATCACGCAATGCGCAGCTGCGGGGGTGCGCGTGGTGGTGGTCACAGGCGATAATAAGCTCACTGCGGAGGCAGTCGCACGGCCAGCAGCTTCGGGCTGGGACGCCTTCTTCCGCGCCTCACTCTCTACCCGCCGTCCGTCATAGGCGCTTTGCCGGCAGATTGGGCTGATGCAGGGCGGCGCAGAGAGTGCTCTCGCCACCGGCGGCGGCAGCCGCGGTTGCGGCAGTGACGGCGGCGAATGCTCGAGCAGCCGCAGCTCGGGCGAGGAGGGTGCCGGTGGGTCCAGCGGTTTGAGCGGCGGCTTGACGGGGCGGGAGTTTGCTGCGCTGGACTATGAGGCGCAGTTGCGGGCGGTGGCCGAGTGCAGTCTCTTTGCGCGCACCGAGCCCGCGCACAAGCTGCGGCTGGTGGAGCTGCTGCAGCAGCAGGGCTACGTTGTCGCGATGACGGGCGACGGCGTCAACGACGCGCCTGCGCTCAAGAAGGCCAACATCGGCATCGCCATGGGGTCAGGCACTGCAGTCGCAAAGACGGCGTCCGATATGGTCCTCGCCGACGACAATTTCGCTTCCATTGTCGCAGCGGTGGAGGAGGGGCGCGCCATCTTTTCAAACACGAAGGCCTTCATCCGCTACCTCATCTCGTCAAATATCGGCGAGGTGGCGTGCATTTTCCTCACTGCGGCGCTCGGTGCCGCGAGGGTGGCTGTGCAACACCCTGCCCGTCCGCCCTCCGACCCCAGCCCGCTTGCTACCACAGGCATGCCCGAGGCCCTCGTGCCCGTGCAGCTGCTCTGGGCCCTCTTCCCCGGCGCTTGCACCGTTCCCCGTGTCATGGCCATGACACGTCATGACAAGCAATAGGTCAACCTCGTCACCGACGGGCTGCCCGCCACTGCCCTCTCCTTCAACCCTCCCGATGCGAATGCGATGCGCCAGCCCCCGCGGCCTCTGTCGGAGCCATTCATCGATGGGCCGCTCGCTCTTCGCTACCTTCTCATCGGGCTGTACGTCGGCGTCGCCACCGTCGCGGGGTTCGCATATTGGTTCGTCGGTTTTGAGGGCGGTCCCCAGATAACTCTGCACCAGCTGACACACTTTGGGGAGTGTCCCAGCTGGCCCGTTTCCGACGGCGTCGATTGCGCGGTCTTCACTTCATTGCGCCCACGCACCGTCGCGCTTTCGGTGCTCGTCACCATCGAGATGTTCAACGCGCTCAACGCCCTCTCGGAGAAGGCGCGCCTGCCGCTCGAGCCTTGCTCGGACCTTGCTCGGCCTCGCTCGCGCCCCTCAGCCGTTCCGTGGGCTGCTGCGTAGGAGTCCCTGCTCGCCTTCCCGCCGTGGCGCAACCCGTGGCTCGTCGGCGCGCTCGCGCTCTCGTTCGCGCAGCATTTCGCCATCCTCTATGTCCCCGCGTTCAACCACGTGTTCGGAGTCGCACCCATCTCGTTCGCTGAGTGGAGGCGCCGGCCCGTCTCGGCATGGCCCCATCTAGCCTCGTTTTGCTCTCAACCCTGCCGCTTCGCGATCTGCGCAGGCTCGTCCTCGCCGTCTCGGTGCCTGTCGTTGCTCTCGACGAGTGCATGAAGCTGCTCGCGCGGCGCGGCCTCTCTAGCAGCAGACCCCTCCCCTCCATCAGCGCGTCGCTCGCGCACCACGCCGGCTACACTCCAGTGGCCGTGGAGGAGGAGAAGCGTGTCTGAAGGGGGGGGGGGGGGGAGGCTCTCCTTTTGGGCGGGCGGGCGGGCCGCCGGGGGGGGGGGGGGGGGGAATTTTAAATGCCCCGAACCCCTGGGGCGGCCCCAAATTGGGGGGCGGAACTCCCCCCCGGGGGGCCACCACCCCCTTTTTTGCTTTTCCCCCCCCCGATGCCCCGGGGAAAACCCCCAAAATGGGAAAAAGTCCAAACCCAACCCCAAAATTCCCAAAACCCCCCCCTTTTCCTAGGATCCAAACTTGGGGTGGGTTCTGAAGCCTTAACCCAAAGCCCCCCCCCAGGGGTTTTTTTTTTTTATTAA
>NW_005200981.1:0-8897 GCF_000372725.1 Emiliania huxleyi CCMP1516 | reverse complement strand
GGGGGGGGGGGGGAGTGCTAGGTGCGCGGACCACGTGGCGCGGCCACAATCTGGTGGTCGGAGCTCCGTCGCGGGGCGCGACGACCCCCTTTTTGCGTTTCGCGCGCCGCGATGCCCGTGGTAGACGCGCAATAGTGAGAGAGAGTCGAGACCAAACACGAATATACGTAAATCGTACACATATTCATAGTATCAGAGCTAGTGCTGGCTGCTGAGGCCTGAGCCTAAGGCCCCACCCAAGGGCTCTTATTTTTTCATATTAAGGGGTTCTCCGGGCCCCTTTAGGGAGGCAAACCCTGGCCGGCCCCTAGAACCCCAGGTAAGGCCCAGGTGTGGCCTAGGGCATCAGAAGGGACCAAGAGGAGTCCAGTCTGAGCCATAGAGCCCATGTCTTTGCCCCCGAAGGTCGCGTTCAAATGCCCGGAACGGACGTCACAGTGGTGTCCGGCCGGCGCGATCACCGACTTCTGATGCCCTAGGCCACACCTGGGCCTTACCTGGGGTTCTAGGGGCCGGCCAGGGTTTGCCTCCCTAAAGGGGCCCGGAGAACCTTAAGACACATATACGTGGCTGGGTTCACAGCGATTGTAGGAAAATTGGGGGAACACTTGACGGTCGCGGCCTTCCGACTCGCGCCTCCGCCTCACTGGCACTATTGCAGCCCTAGCCGGTGCGCGTGCAGAGTTGAAGTTCCGGAGTAAAAATTCGAACGCGTTCTCTCACGGTGACCAAAAAATGTCCACCTCAGAGGCACCTCCGGAGGCAGGCCGCCGCACGCCGGCGACACAGCTCCAGCTGTCGAACTGACCCGCAGCTCCTCTCAGAGCGGGAACTGTGACGAAAGTTGACTGAGGCGGTTGTCAGGAATCATCATACGGATCACATGGTGGCTCTCTCATGACGGGAGACCGCCCGACCACTCCTGGGTGGCACTGCCACCGGTGTCGCTCGACGTCCTGTCGACAGCGTGCCGACAGCGACACAGACCATGTGGGACGCGTCGAGTATCGACCTCTACTGCTTACCCAGCCTTCGAGTGTACCCTGGCTATGGTCCCACACCTACTGGTGTCCATCTCAGAGACCGCAGGAGGTCATGAGGGTCGATGGGAGTGCCAACCCCACAATGCCTAAAAACCCAGCCCCGGGGTTCGTCACGCGGTTTTGCCCTGTGTTAGTGCTAGCACGCGCCGTTCCGCACCTGTGTCGAGCCTCTCTTGCGTACATTCCCGTAGGAGGATTTTGGCCGTTCTGTGTATCTCGAGACCTCGAGAGAAGGCCGCCCGAGAAGGGCTCCCCGAGGGCCCAAGTCAAGAAAATTGGCTTTCTTTCTTGTGCGTGGTGTACCTGTGTTAGTGCCAGTGCGCGCCAGTCCCGTGCCCAGTGTTGTGCCAGGGAGTTTTGCTTCGCATTTTGACCGCGCAAGATATAAAGGGTGGCTAAGGGCTCTGCCCGCAAGGCGCCCGCATCGCCGTCCCCCATCGCAGACGCGGTACCATTGACAAATCTGCATATACCCCACACGAACAAATAGCAAAACCCGAATACCGGCAGAAACCATGTGATGTCCGCCGTGGACGGACCCGTGCAAGCCTTCAGCTGGTGCCAAGACATCCGCAAAGTTGAAAGCTGAACGTCCGCCAAATCCGTGCTTTCGCGCAACTTGAGGGGAAGCCGCTGACGTGCCCGCGGCCGCCTCCCGCGCAGCACCGCCGCTGCGGAATCGGATCGAGCCCATGGAGGAGGAGGGCGCAGTCGGCCAGCGCAGCAGGCGGAGTCCCTCCCCGCGCCGGAGCCCCCCTGCAGTCGAGGGAGTCCTCGTTGGCGATGAAGGTGGCGACATCGAATCGCGGCCGACACACGTCACGGGAGGAATGGGCGATGAGCGGGAACGATGCGCGCTACGACGCCGACTCCGCCGTGCTCGTGGCCGCCAAGCAGAAAGCCGCGCTCCAGGAGCACGCCAAGATGCACGATTCAGCTCTCTCGGCAGCAGAAGTGGGGCTGGAGCGGGTGGGGGTGGATGCCGATTGAGGGGGAGCGTCTCCAGCTGCGCCCTGTGTGTCCGACCCCTTTTGCGCAGCAACACCTTAAACTTTTAGGCCCTCCAAATTCGGGTCGGAGCGTAGCGGAGTGGGCCCCGAGTTTGAAAAGGGCGACGGACGCTTGCGTCCTAGCCTCCAACAACGCCTCCCCGGCGCAGAGGGGCCCCCGGAGGGATGCTCAACCGCTCCACGCCACGCCGCTTGCGGCGGTCCTCTTCCCAGCTCCGCTGAGGGCCCGTCGCCATGTTTTCTTTCTAGCACTGTAAAATTCTTTCTAGCGGGCAACTCTGGATTGGCACCCCCATACGGACGTACGGACCGTACGTGCTTGCTTGCGGTTCGCGTGTAGCGGGCGGCGATTCGGCAATAGCATGCTGCTCCACGTGAAGCGCTGCGTTGGCCTCCGCAGCGCGGATTTGTTCGGCAAGAGCGACCCATACGTGACCATATCTGTCGAGGGTGGCGAGTCCTTCAAGACAAGGGTGACGGACAATGACAACTCGCCGGTGATAGACGAGATGTACTACATTCCTGGAAAGACGCCGATGATCCTATTCACCGTCCTCGATGCCGATGGCGCGCTCGGCGGCTCTGATGATTTTCTCGGCGAGTTCAAGCTGGCGTGGGCTTCCCCAAGCCAGGGACCTCGACCAAGTGGCGATCTGTGGAGGGCACCCTGGAAGGGGAAAAGGCGAAGGGGGTGTTGGAGCTGGCGGTGCGTCTCTACACGCCAACCAGGGTGACGCTGAACTCAGCCACGGGCTTGCGAAACGCAGACGGAATGTTCAATAAAAGCGACCCGTTTGCAAAGCTCTATGGCCTGATCGACGAGCCCGGCAACCAGGCTGGGCACAACTCGCGTGGTCGACGATGATTTGAACCCGACCTGGGGCGAGGCCTTCACCATCGATTTTGAGGGCATCCTGCCTCGCGGCGGCAGGCTCAGCCCGCTCAAGATAATCGTTTTGGACTACGACAGGGCCTCTGCCATCAGCTCGGCCGACGTCGACACGCTGGGCAAGGTCACCGTCCCATGGACAGATGCCTTTGCCGCAGAGCCGCGCCGCGTCTCGCTCAGCCTAAGACAAGGGTCAAGGCTGGCAAGGTTGACGTCATTACGCTTCGGTACATATTTTACATATCTGCATCGGCCACTGCGCCAAAAGAAACACACGTGGCAAAGAAATACACGCAGCAGAGGGCACTGCCCCACTGCCCCAGCGAGGCGGCGCCCCCGAACGGGATCGAGTTCATTAAGGAGAGCTGCCTATGCACGAAAAAAGAATTGCGAGCGAGAGAGAGCCGGGGCAGCCGATCAGGGTGGAGCTGGGGTGGAGGCCGACGTGGAACGACCCGAGAATTACATACCATGGGCCAGCAGCTCGAACTGTCGGTCGTGGTGCCAGCGTTCGACGAGGCTCCCAACATCGAGCCCCTCACGCGCCGTCTGTTTGCGGCTACACGCAAGGCATGCGTGCGCGCCGAGCTCATTGTCGCCGACGACGAGTCGCCCGGCTCCGCAGCGACGGCGGCTGCGGTGGCCGCGCTGGCAGCCGAGGGGTTCGAGGTGCAGCTCCTCGCACGTAAGCGCGGGGAGGGGCGCGGGCTCGCATCCGCGGTGCTGAATGGCTTCGGCGCCGCTGCGGCGCCGGTCGTCTTGTGCATGGATGCCGATTTGCAGCACGAGCCCGAAGCTGTGCCGGCGGTGGCGAGGCCGGTCCTCGACGGCGACGCGGACTTCGCGGTTGGGTCGCGCAACGTCGGGGGCGGTGGTGTCGGCTTCGAGTGGTCGCTCTTACGGCGTGCCATCTCCCACGGCGCCACTCTCCTCGCGGTCCCCCTGTCCGGCTCATCGGACCCCATGTCGGGCTTCTTCTGCCTGTCCAAGGAGACGCTCGCGCGCGGCGCGGCGGCGGGCATCAAGACGAAGGGGTTCAAGATCGGGCTCGAGCTGATGGTTCGCTGCCGCTGCACACGCGTGCGGGACGTGCCAATCACTTTTCGGGACCGGCTGGCGGGCGAGTCGAAACTAACGATGAGGCAAAACATAGAGTACGTGCTTCAGCTGGCGGACCTCTACGTCTTCAAGTTCGGGCTCCTCCCCCTCGTGCTCCCCCTAGCCGCCGCCCTCGCCGCCCTCGCCCTCGCCCTCGCCCTCGCAGTCCGCGCTATGGGCTTGCATTAGCTGGGCGGAGTCTCTCTTCCGCTCCCTCCCTCTCACTCTCGACTCTCTGGCGGCGGCCGCCGCCGCCGCCGTCCGCTTCCTCGCTCGCTCGCTCGCTCGCTCCTGCTTGCAGCTTGGCCTCGTTGTAATCGTGAGCTGCCAGCGCTCCTTCCTTAGGGGGTTGCAGATGACGGTCGGGGCTCGTTCCGCCGCCTCGTGGAGGGGGGAAATGTTAATAAGATGGTAGATCAAATTACTTGAAAGCCTGTTGGCATTCACTTTGTCCCGCGCACAAGGGAAAAAATATCGCGCCGCGCATCAGCACTACGCGCGCACGCAAGAAGTGGGCGCGCCCGGCGCCCCCCCTGCCTCTCCCGTCCCAAATCCCGCGGGCCCTGGAGCAGGGCAAACTGCCCCACGCCCCCGTCGCCCCTCCTCGCTCGCCCAGCTTCCACGCTCTCTGCCTCACGGCGCCCGCCTCGCACGAAGCGCGGCACTGACTGAAACAGCGCCCGCAGGCGGCTGCTGTCCCAAATGCCGCCTCGCAAGCGCGCCGCCGCCACCGCAAAGTCGCCGTCCAAGCCAGCATCCAAGGCGCAGAAGAAGTCCAGGAAGGGAGCAGAGGCGGCTGAGCCGGACGTCGCCGTCGTCTCGACGGGGCGCGGGCCGCGCACGGCGGCTGAGGTGTGGGGAAACGCCGAGTACGTGGAGGACGGGGTGATGGGCGCGGCCGGCTTCGCAAAGCTGTGCGAGGCACTCGAGCTGAAGGAGATGTCCTTCGAGGCTTGCTTTCTCAACCACCTCCTCTCGCCGACCGTCGACAACATCATGGTCGTGTGCAAAACAAAGGCTGAGCTGCAGCGCTGCATGGAGGGCCTCGGCTGCAGCACGCTGCAAGAGGTTCCGGCCAAGCTGCGCGCGCGGCGGCAGGTGATTGAGAACTCCTTTGGCACGGCCGACTGGAACCGCTTTTGGAAGTGGCTCTTTGAGATGGGCAAGGCGATCCAGGCGCTCAAGGTGAGCGCGCCGTCAAGCTCGGTGCGAACGGTGCCGCTCGACGAGGGCCTCCAGCTGATGGATGCGTCGCTCGGCGCGTGGTGGCTGTTCCCAAAGCTGCGCCAGTTCTCGGCGTCGGTCCACGGCCAGGCCTTCACCAAGGATTTGTGGCTGCAGATTGGCCGTTTCGCAAATCTCACCGCCGTCGGCGTCGTGCTGCGGGACCTGAGCAACTATGACGACGACGCGGCGGGCGGAGGCAACGCGTGGCCGTGCTTCATCGATGAGCTGGTCGAGTGGGTGCAAGGCGGCGGCGGCGAGTGAGGCCAGGAACTGAGAGGCCGCGCTCGCTCTCCGCTGAGACGTGAGAGAGAGCGCGGCGAGAGCGGGGTCGCCCACCGCCCCCCCCCGCGCCACGCCATCCGCGGTCTTTGTGCAGGGTCCGTTTGTGTGTGTCGGGGGGGTCGGGGTGCGTGTGTGTGACTCTGTGTGTGACTCGGTGACGAGCGGTCTACCACGGAGCGCTCCACGCGTGTGAAGCTCGGTCTGACAATTATATTATTATAGAGACGCAAAACCCCCTGGGCGACGGTCCCCGCAACCGAACCCCGGCGCCGGCCTCGGGCTCAGTCATCCATCAAAATCAAAAATCGAAGCCCGCTCTCCCCGCACCCCGGTAGCCCGGTTAACCCGCTCACGCCTCGGCCTCTGCTCGCGCGTCGACGACGCACATCATCCGTGCGGAAAGGAGTTGTCTGCCACCCACGCGTAGCTCGGAGGCGCCTCAGCGACAATCGTGCGCGGCGTGGCGCTGCCGCCGATGCCGATGCCGTGACACCCGTCGCTCGCGGGCGTCTCGACCTGCAGCCGCAATCTGTGACGGAAGCGAGCCGGGTCGTTGCAGAGGAGCAGCCGCATCGCGTCGTTGACCTCACACAGCCGCTTCAGCGGGCAGGTGGATGCGAGGCAGGACGCGCGCAGCGAAGTGGCGAGGGGCAGTCTGCCAGCGAGCCAGAAACTGCAGCAGCGGGAGAGTGGTCAAGGTAGGTTGGAGGTGCGGAGGAGGGGGGGGTTCTGCCGCCTGAGCGCCGCGGCTTCAGCCGGCGGAGACTCGTCAGACTGCCACAGCGGGTGGCACCTACGCGGAGGTGTTGCGTGTCGGAGGCAACCACTGGCGATGGCAACACTCTGACGGGCGGCGCCGAGGGTCACAGAGCGGTCCAAGGCCGAGCTCGTCGTCGAGGTGAGAAGGCTCGAGCGAGAAGGCGCGCTGCTCCACGCCGCGCTCGAGGAGGTCGCGTGCACGCTGCGCCTCATCGTGCACCCTCTCCTCGCGCGCAGGTGACAACATAGGGTCGTCATCCACAGGCTCAAAGTTCGAGATGGAAGCGCCGCCCTCGCCTCCCTCAGCTAGGGAGTGCAGTCTTCGTCGGTCGCCGGTGAGGCCGTGCACCACGCCAGACGGCTTATCGCTGAGATGCTGGTCGCAAACCAGCCGCAGCTCCACCGCAATCCTCCCAACCGGTCCCAGCACGGCAATTCTCGAGTCATAGCGCAACGCGGCCGATATTGCCGCAGCAAGAGGAGAGCTTGATAACGTCACAGCTGACCCCGGAAAGAGAACACTTGGGTAACGGACGAGCGGAAGCCTGAGCGTCGCCATACACACGGCGAGACCCAACTCGCTCCGAGAAAGGCCTCGATCTTCTTCGGCAGCAGCTGGTCCTGCTGATCGCCGTGGCCCAGCCTGCCGTAGGTTCCTCTGCCCCAGCTCCGTCCCCCGGCGATATCGATACCCGGTAGGGCTTCGGGCGCTCGTTGTGTGATGAAAAGCCGCAGTATTTCTTTTCATGATTGCGAGAGGAATCGCGAGAGTGTGTGCCGCCAAGGCGGGACCACTCGGGGACAGTGCCGACGGGACGCGGCTCGGGAGACGACTCCCGCGAAGGCACGGCTGGCACCCGTGGCGTGGGGGCCGCCTCCAAAAAGTCGGGAATGGCTCTCCCCGCAACTCTATCGCTAACACGCGCCCCACCGAGACTGTGGTGGGCGCGCTGCAGTCGCACGTCTACCTACGTCATAGTGCCACGACGTGCGGCCTAGAATTAGCACACGCGCCTCAGCTCGCAAACACTCACCCATTTGGATTGTCACTGTCCGTGAGTGCGAGATTAGGGCTAGCCGCAGGCAGCTAGCCCATGAGGAGGGCGTCCATAGACACCCCACTAGACCCCACATACGGTCTCGTCCGTGCCTCGCCGGCCGGAGAGATTGCTAGAGGCGGAGCGGTCTGCTCTAGCCTCACATGTCACTTCCTGTCGTCTGTTGTTTGTTGTGCCCTTGTTTGTTTCTCTTGGCACCTTGGAGTGCTGGGGGGGGCGACAGGGAGGATGTGGCCTTGAGTTATGTGTACGCCAACTCAGGGTGTGTGGCAGCCAGCTGGCTGTGTGTCTTGTGAGCTTGTTTGTGTCTGTGTGTCGCTCGTGCGTGTCGTCATCATCTGTCCAGCGTCCACCCATACCGCGTTGGTGTCCAGTCCGAGCCTGGCTGTTCTTCACCTTTCTACCTACCTACGCGAGAGTCGACGACCGCGAGGTTTAGGTTTGTTGTTGGCAAATCAAGACAAAGCGAGGTGGAATGAAGGTCGGTGCGAGAGTGACCGACACCGAGTGAGAGAGTGAGGGAGGGAGAGAGAGTAGATAGAGAGCGAGATCGGCCCAAAATGCCGGGTAGGAGGGGTCTAGGTTACCTCTACCTCTGAGGGCCGGCGGCCCTCTTACCGTTACCTCTGGGCAGCCGTGGGCCCTTTACCTCTGTGAAGTAGGCCGTGATTTACCTGTGCGTGATCTCGAGTGGGGGATCTCGAGAGAGGGAGATTTTTGAAGACCAACAAGAAATCACCACTGTTGATCTCGAGTGATCTCGATGTGATCTCGATACTAAGCTCTAAGTTCTAAGTTAACGATAGAGCATCTGCGATTTTCACTCGCCGGCTCATGGAGAAGGAAAAATTAAAATGCCCTGAGGCACGAGTGTTTCTGAGATCAGCTTAGGTGAGTGGCAGACATTTCAAAAAATGGGCGCCGCCACACTTTCAGAATGGAGGCAAACGCAACGCAGGGCTCAGCTGTGCCCAGACCAAGTCGATTTGTACCAAAGTTGGTAACTGTGAGTTGGTAGACAGTGCCAAAACCATGGAATCGAAATGGCTCTTAAATTCGCGCACCTGGTGTCCGCACTGCCGCATGGTGCGAGCCGCCACTCATAACCTCATAAGAAGGTCTCCGCTGCGATGCTTCTGCTGTCTGCGTCAATGCAGCAACCCATCGAGCGCGTCACTATGACCTGACCCCTCTGATAACCGACGCCGCAAACGGCAAGCCTGCGTCCGTGTTGCATATAAGCTCTCCAGTCATGTTCGCATTGCGGTGGATGCCAAATTCGAGCCACTTGAGCAATCATGCACAATCAATGCGCCGAAGAACTGAGACGCAGATTCTTTGCACCGGGTCAGCAGGCAGGCAGTGCAAGGTCAAGTGGTCGCGGCACTGGTCATTCGCGATGCGGTAGGCGATGCGATCAGCCGCCGGCAAGCGGCGGTGAAGCCTGGTCACGGGCAGGCGCGCCGCAGGCGAAGCGCTCTCGCGGGGCCTTCCGTCGGTCCCATGGTCGTCCCAACCTCGAGCCCTCGGC
>NW_005200982.1:1182769-1185517 GCF_000372725.1 Emiliania huxleyi CCMP1516 | reverse complement strand
TTGTGGAGGGGGCAGGCTCTAGGGAGTGCTGTCTGCTGAACGTTTCCGCAGGCGCAAGGACAAGACGAATCCCTGTGTGGTGGCGGTGTGCCGTCCTCCCATCCCTCAGAGCGAGGGCGAGCAAGGCGAGCATTCAAGCTTCGTCGATAAAATCAACCCAAGGGAGGACGCACGCCTTACCATACTACGCGACATCGGGATTTTGGTATTTTTACCCGTGTGAGATCAAGGCGAAACTTGCTCCGAGCACCGAGGGCGAGAGCTGAGGAATGCGCGAGTTGGCGAGGAATGCAACAAGGCGGCACGCGCGTGCCGAAGCTAAGACGACGGCGTGGCAGGATGGGCCGCCGATTGCAGCAGAGCTGCTGCCTCTCGCGAACCCGCCTCCTCCAGTCGGAACGTGCAACCGCACGGTGAGTTTCGTGGTGGGTGCGCTAGCCCATGCCGGGAAGCAGAATTTCTGGCAGAACTACAGCAAGGTTGTACCAACAAGAGTCGTGAGGGCAGTCGATGGCTACAACCACACCGAGACTATCGAGGCGCTGCTTGACTATGGTATTCCATTCCACAGAATGAGCAACGGCCCCGGAAGAAGGTGGGGCAAGGTGGCAACGTTCTTGACCAAGTACCGCGTCTTGAGCTATCAGGTGCAAAACAAGATTCCGTACCAACTGAGCATGGAGGACGACTTGGTCCTGCGCGGCGGCTTCCGGAGGTTTGTCGGCGATGCATGTGCGTCCTTTGAGCAGCAGCCGCAACCAGACCTGCTCAAGCTGAGCCGCTACTCCGAGCTCTTCATCACATCTCTGTCAGGCGCCGCGCGCATCCTCAAGCTGATGCGCCTCTTCGGGATGCGACGGAACGATGACCAGCAGCTCGGAGATCCGCGCATCATGGGTGACGGCTTTCGCATGCGAGAGTTTACAAAGGTCTCGGATAAACACGCCCGCGCCGAGGTTTATGCGCTCGGCAAAGGCACAAACGCTATGTCGGCGGGCTCAATCGGGAGGACACGAAAGGTCACGTGGGCAGAGGTGGCGCTGCTCCGGCTGCTTTCGACGGGAGGGCCAAGCTCATACGCACGCAAGCTGCCGAGGTTTGGAGGGCCGGATGGGTCAGATGTCAAGGCAGACTGAAGCACACGAGTTGGCACGTTGACTGCGCGTTGACTTATTTTTATGAAACAATTTTTCAAGCATCCTACACGCACATTCAAGCTCGTCCTCCCGCTATCAATCAGACCATCTCGGCACGCCCCCCGTGGTTGGCGTTCGCCGTTCGATGAAGCAAAGGTATGCAACACAGCAGGGGCAGAGGACGCTGGCTCCCAAAGCCGTACATGGGAGGACTTCTTCGTGAAGGAGGAACTGACAAGCATTCGAACAAAGAGGCGACGGGAGGAACCGGCAGAGGATGCAGTGACGTGACCCCCCCCCGCTCTCGGCGACCGCCTTTTGCTCGCGCAAGCAGGCCTCAGCAGAGCGGCGGCGGGCGAGCTCGCGAAGCCAGAGGACGCAGAGGGCTGCCGCGCATGCACCCGTGTCTCGATTTCTTCATTCTTTGCAACGAAGACCGAGCGTGCGCGGGAGACTCGCTGCACGCACGGTTATTGCACAGCGTAAAGGGCGTTGCTTCCAATCATGCCTGCGACAGCGGCCGCCTCTTCGAAGCAGCTGAACAGGCTGAACGACTTTGGCCCGGGAAAGAAGCTCGAATGGGTCTACGACAGCGTCGATTTTGGGCTGACCGTCGTCTCGACGCAGTAGCTGGAATGCCTCGTGCCGCAAATCCGTGCCCGCGTGTGACCGTGTGGGCAGTAGTGTGGGCGGTTTTCACGCAGTCAGCTGTGTAGAGTACGGCTTTAGTGGAGTGAGTAGAGTACACCATTAGCATTACTGGATACTGCACGGCTCTTGACCATATGGACCCGTAGACAGCGTGTACTCTGTCTGACCGAGAACGTGTCGATTATGTATCAGAAATGCACATGCGGGGAGCGACACAGGGGCCAGAGAAGACGCGGAATCGCCAAAAAAGTGTGAGACTCAGAGACAGAGAGGAGCAGCGAGCACCAGGCGTCCTACGATCCCGCCACGACCTACTGACGTAGCGCGGCTGGAGACCTGGTCAGGTCTCGCCCCACATGTTTCGCTCTCTCCTACACCACAGTGTCCGACCCTTTCGACGAGAAGAGGCCGCCGCTGCTCGTGAGCTCCGCCGCGACGCTCTCGTGGAGGTCGACCGCCCCGCTGCCCGAGGAGGAGGAGGCGCCGCCGCCTCGACGAGCCTTGCTGCCGCGCGCCCTGTCGGGAGACTTGGTGAGGCCGCCGGCCCGCGCCCCGCCCGAGGCCCGGCGCCGCAGCGCGAGGGCGTGGTGCGCCACGCGCGCGTTCTTAAAGAAGGAGTCGCTTCGCGAAGTCGCGGGCGTGCGAGCGGGCGACGACTCCCTGGCGCTCTTGGGCATGCCGCAGCTCGACCACATCCTTGAGCTCATCCTCCAGGTTGCCGCCTCTGTGCTCACCATGGACTCCTCGGTCGCCTTGGCGAGGCCCTTCAGCCGCTCCTCTTTGAGGGCGTGGAGCCGGCCAACATTGGTCACGGCCACGGCGGCGAAGGCGGAGAAGATGAGGACAGCGGCGAGCGGCAGCAGCCAGACGCCCGTGCCGGTGACGGTCGCCTGCGGGATGTAGGCAACCATCGTCGGCGACCAGGGCGGGTCGCGGCCATCCTCGGAGCTGTAGTTGTCTT
>NW_005200982.1:1160489-1180182 GCF_000372725.1 Emiliania huxleyi CCMP1516 | reverse complement strand
GAGGGAGGAGGGAGGAGGGAGGAGGGAGGAGAGAGGAGAGAGGAGAGAGGAGAGAGGAGAGGAAGAGGGGGGGAGGAGGAGAGAGGAAGCGGCCGGCCTTGTGGAGCTTGAGAGTCGCCCAGGGGCCGAGCACGTGCGGCCCATTGAGCCGCAAATCGAGCGGCGATCGCTGGCGCGCGCGGTAGCTAAAACCCGACTTCGCGCCAGCCTCTTCCGTGCGCCCGCTGCAGGCGTGGTGGCTGTCGTGCTCGTCCGCCTCGCCGGGCTCGGGCAGGGTGATGGCCAGCGGCGGCTGGCACAAGTCGCCTAATCTCGGGTGATCTCGGGTGATCTCGGGTGATCTCGCCGCCGAACGAGACGCGCGGCTGGCACAAGTCGCCGTCGCAATCGACGTACACGAAGCCGCCGTTGAGCAGGAAGCGGCAGGCGGCGACCAGCTCGGCGGGCGGCGCCTCCTAGGTGTAGGGTAAGGTAAGGTCATCTCAACGTCTCCTCGCCCTAAACACACAGAGTGGCCGAGGGGCAAGGGGTGCGGCACCTGCCGGCCGTCGCCGTCTCCCGGCTGGCTGTCGGCGGATTGGCGCATGACCGGCGGCGTGGTCTGGCCGTCCACCGACACGCGGACAGTCACTCCTTCCGACGCCTCGGGAGGGGCACTACCAGCGGCCGCCCCCTGCGCAGCGGCGGACCTCGCAGCGGCCGCTGCGGCCGCCTCAGTGATCGCCACCGCCCTGGACTTGGCCGTTGCGCCCGGGCCGTCGGGCGCAAACATCGCGGGGTAGGCGAAGGCGAACGACTCCCCGGCGGGTGCAATGCCGGCCACCTTGCGCTCCTGCCCGCTGAGAGTGATGGCCGAGAAGGGCGAGAGGTTTAGGAGCACGTGGTGCCTGTCCGCGGGGGCGCCGCCCGGCTCGCCGAGCGCCTCGAGCAGCGCTGGCGGACCGTCCACCGAGCACACGGTGAGCTCCATGTCCGCACCCCCCGAACGCGACCGCATCGAGGCCGCGTCGCCGACGGCCGCGGCGCTGCTGAACCGGCTGCTGGCGAGCCGGTTCGACAGGCGGACCGGGCGGAACAGCGACACCTAAAGGTGAGGTAAGGTAAGGCGTAAGGTAACTTCACACACACACGAGGTGCAGGGGGAGGGGGCTCGCGACTCCAAGTCTAGAAGAGACAGGAGCCCTACGGCATTAGAAGTGCAAGGCCCAGTGCGCGTGGGTGAGTCAGCGGTGTGTGTGTGTGTGTGTGTGTGTGTGTGTGTGTGTGTGTGTGTGTGTGTGTGTTTCGTGTGCGACAGCACACCTTCCCCGTGGTCTCGTCCTTCGCCTCGACGAAGCTCTTGTCGCCTACCGCGCCGATGAGCCCGAAGCGCTCGAACTGGTCCATGCTGAGGGTCGCCACGCCGCACGACGCCGCCTCGCCCAAGGCGCGCGCAACCTTCCTCAGCGCGGCGTTGCCCACCGGAAGCGGCTTCCAGCCGGGGGGAGGGGACCAGCCTGCCTCGAGCTCCACCCACCGGAGGCCCAGCGCAGGCACGACACGCAGCCAGCTGGTTTGCTCGCGAAGCTGGCCGCACGGCGTCAAGTTGAAGCCCGCCATCGTGCGGAGAGGCGCGAGCGAGGTCGCCGCTTTGTGCTTCGCGGCAAATACGGCTTGGATGGCGCCCTCGGCTCCTTCTTTGTCTGGGGAGCAGGGCAGCCAGCCGCGGCTGCGCAGGTGGTCGAGGAAGGGCCGCCAGCCACTAAACAGGGCGGAGACCGAGATCTTGTCGTCTGTGTGCAGCTCCGAGTAGGTGAGCGCTAGCACGATCACCGACCAAAAGAGCGCGGCCGCGGTGAAGCAGGTGTTGACGAAGATGAAGAGGTCCATCCAGAGGAGTTCGCCGCACTTTGGCAGCCACGCCTGCACGGTGTACTTGGTCACCTCGATGACCAGCATCAGCGTCACGCCGAGCCCGATCCGCTCGCCGCTCTTCTCGCCCATCAAGAAGACCATGAACGAGGCGGCGGTGAAGATGACGACCGGAACGATGAAACCGAGCGTGTAGAATGCGAGCGCGCGATGGAAGTGGATCCGCACCTTGAGGATGGGCCACGGCTCGTTGGGGCAGCAGTCGTACTGGTACACATCGGTCTCGCACTCCAGGTAGGCGATCTCGTGCTCCGTGTACGAGTAGAGGGACGACTCCTCCGTTGTGCTCTCGATGGCGCAGGCGGGCTGCCCGTCGCCGTCGACGTAGGGCAGCACGCCTTGAAAATAAGGTAGGTAAGGTGAACTTCTCCACACACACAAGGTGGTGGGGCAAGGGGGGGCGACCCTCGCGTCTCCACGTCTAGACGACAGGAGCCCCACGGCATTCAAAGTGCAGGGCCCAGTGCGCGCGCGCGTGCGTGCGTGCGTGTGTGTGCGTGTGCGTGTGCGTGCGTGCGTGCGTGCTGCGTGCGTGCGTGCGTGCGTGCGTGCGTGCGTGCGTGCGCGCGCGCGTGTGTGTGTGTGTGTGGGCAGCACACTCCTTGAAAGCCGCCCGAGCGATACCAGCCGCCGATCTCGACCACGCACTCGATGTCCTCCTCGAGCGGGAACATCATCATCCCCGAGAAGCGGCAGAGCACCTGTTCACAGAACACGTGAAGAGGCGCTGCTCACGTGAAGAGACGCTGCTCACACCACGACGGGGGCACGCAGCCGTGCACCTCCAGGTTGCCCGGGCGGCTCCACTGCACGTCGCCGGAGGAGGTGACGCGCGCGACGGCGGGGTCGAACGAGTCCATCAGCCCGAACTTGCCGTTGTACGGCGTGATGTCGGGCAGCCAGATCTCGGTCGACTCTTGGTCCGAGTACGAGACTGCCGCGTACTCGGCCTGCGTGATGCCGCCGTATGCGCTCTCGTTCCAAGCGAGCCTCGTGTCCTGCCACTTCATCCGCCACCAGACCTTGGCAGTGAGCGAGCCCCGATCTAGGGCCACCTCAGTCAGTTTGAAGAACCGTAGCTGTACGCGCACGTCCGTCCCGGCTTGGGATACATTCGGCTCCAGGCGTAAAGACGTTGGAGGCGCCGAGCGGTCGTAGCCGGAGCCGTCGCCGACCTTGTCCTCGCGCAGGTTCGTCATGTGCGCGCTAAGGGAGCGCCGGTAGTCGGGAGCGAGGCGAGCCAGGGCGGCGAGGGCGCAGACAGGCCACCCCATATCGGCGGCGAAAAATCGCCCTACCGCCTCCACGCGATGGCGCGATAACGGGGCTACACTGCCACAGCCAAAGCAAAGCACCAAAAGGCGGCGGCAATCTCGGTTTGTAAAAAAAGAACTTCGCGAGTGCGCGGTCAAAATGCGAAGCAAAACTCCCTCGCACAACACTGGGCACGGGACTGGCGCGCACTGGCACTAACACAGGTACACCAAAAAAACATAACTTCGGCGCGAGAGTGTTGTTTTTGTGTGTTGTTGTTGTGCCCTGGGCGCAATACCAAACAACTCTTTGTTTTGTCGCTTCGGCGCAAGAGGAGACGCATCGATGGCGAGTCACAGCACACTGACACAACAAGGGTGCGGAATGGCGCAGACTAGCACACACACCGGCACACCACCGGTGCGGAGGTGCATATTATGCCAACAATCCCTATCATTGAAAGTAGCGGCACCCCACTTCGATTTGGTCGATTTGGCGGCCCCCTCCCGACCGCGCCCGCCCCTGCCTCCCGGGGGCCCGGCCGACCATGGTCCATGCCAGCCGGCGCCCGGCCGGCCGGCGGGCCCAACCCGAAGCGCCCGGCCGCTCGGCGGCGCCGTTCGGCCGACGGGGCCAGCCGTGCGGCGCCCGGTCGCCCGCCGCGGCACCGAGCCCGACCGGCCCACGCGCACGGCCTGGCCTCGACCGCCACTCTCTGCGGCGGAATCGGCAGATCAAATCGTAAAATTCTTCTGCTCGTTCGGTGGGTTTTCGGGAAGGCGCGCCAGTCCCGTGCCTAGTAAGGTAAAAAGTATTTTTGTCACTTTGGCGGCTCCCGTGGTGTAACCTGCGTTAGTGCCAGTGCGCGCCACCGCCAGTCCCCTCGTGCCCAGTGTCGTGCGAGGCAGCTGTTGGCAGTTTGAAATTCTTTTTACGGAGCTAAGTGCCTCGCCCCCCTCGCCGCCCTCGCAGGAGTCGCTTAGGCGGCTCCCGCGGTGTACCTGTGTTAGTGCCAGTGCGCGCCAGTCCCGTGCCTAGTGTCGTGCGACACACGCACGCGCACACGCACGCACACGCACACGCACACGCACGCGCACACGCGCGCTCGCACACGCACACGCACACGCACACGCACACGCACACGCACACGCAGGTAAAGGTGGCGGCGTCACGCTGCCCGGCTTCCCGGGACAGCCCCGCTTGGCCTTTATACGCTTTTCTCGCCGAGTACTATCTAGATTCTTTTTGCGTATTCTTTCCGTATTCTTCTCCAAAATAGGGTCTATATTCTCGAATATGGCAAGAATATGGCTCCAAATAGGGCCTACCTATATTCTCGAATATTCTTTATATTCCGGCTAAAAATCGCTGAAAATCGCTTCGAAAAAGAATATAGAATATGAAGAAAAGCGTATAAAGGCCAAAGCCCCGCCCTTTTGCGAGGCAGGAAAGTGAACGACTGACCCCATACGACGCCCTCCCTCCCTGCGACTAACTACCCCACCCCCTCGCCGACCGCCCATCCCCCCCTTCCCCTTCTCCAACCTTGACGAGCCGATGACGCACCGAATAAATAAATAAATAAATACAACGGACACGCCAAACGAGGGGTGGGAGAAGGACAGGGTCCCCACCTGCACAAGCAGGATCTTGTAGGACGATCAGGGACACAGGGGAACGGGAGCGGGGAGCGCATCGCGACACGGAGGGGGGCTGGGCAGGGGGTTCACCCTCACGACAGGAATCCCATCTCTCGTATAGGACAGGTTGCACCCGGCGGCACGGGGGCAAGCGCGGGCCTCCTACTGGTTGCGCTCTCCTAGTTCTCCTGCTCCTGACAAGGGACAGCGACAGGCTCGCAGCACGGTGGACTCCCTATCCACTGGCGATCTCTCTCGACTAGCGACCTTCCTCCGACGTCTCACCGGCAGTCTCTTCTACCACAGGCAGACTGACACGTGGGTGGCAGTGGCGGTGATAGGAGTCTCCCACTCTGTGGGCCTCGCTAGAAGTGCGACCCCTGCGCGTGTCCTCGCCCTTGAGGAAGGGGAAGGGGCTGTGTGTCTGTGCATGTGTACAACATGTGTGTGTGTGTGTGTGTGTGTGTGTGTGTGTGTGTGTGTGTGTGTGTGTGTGTGTGTGTGTGTGTGTGTGTGTGTGTGTGTGTGTGTGTGTGCTCGCTCGCTCGCTCGCTCGCTCGCTCGCTCCCTCGCTCGATCGCGCGCGCGCTGCGCGAGCCGCCCTGCCCGCTGCGCTGCTAGGGTTGCGCTGCGGGAAGGGCTCGGCGGCCGTTCCTAGAAATCCTCGTCGCTCCCCTCGTAGAGGGAGGGCTCGTTGGACTCGAGGAGTGGGCCGCCGTCGGAGGAGGAGCGGGCGGCTCCGCGGGCGACGCTCGCCCAGTTCTTCTTGTTGCTCTTGACCTCGCCGCCGCCGCCGCCGCCGCCGCGGCCGCCGCGCCCGCGCCGCCCGCGGCTTGTGCCCAGCCTGACCGCGCTCGGCATGCGCTCGTAGATAGTGTCCTTGAAGGCGGAGTGGAGGAGCGCCTCGAAGTTGACGCACGGCGCGTAGCGGCAGCGAGCGGCGGTCTTGCACGGGATGGCGGTCTGGTTGAAGGCCGGGCAGAAGCCGATCCCGTCGCGCACCGCCATCGCCTTGGCCTTGCCCGCCGCGCGCGCGACCTCGACCCTGTTGTCGACGATGAGGCTCTCGAAGGTCTTCTTCTTGGCGACGTTCTTTTTTAAGTGTTGTGCGAGGAAAATCGTAAAATTCTTTTTCTCGGCTGTGAGTGTGAGGCGCGCCTGGTGGGCAGAGCGAGCAGACGGCACCCACATGGACGTCCTCTCGCTTCTGAAGGAGGAAGACGACAACCCGCGCGGACGCGGCGGCGCGACCGAGGCCTCTGGCCGGGTCCACCAGGGCGCCACTCTCGACGAGGCGGCCGCGGTCGAGGCTGCGCGGCAGGAGGCAAAGGAGCGCCGGATACCGCTGCGCGAGCAGGAGGCGGGGATCCTGCACCTGCTGCAGGCCAAGAGCCTCTTCGCGCGGCTGCGCCTGCCCGAGCCGCACTACGACGCGGACGGCAAGCTCCTCTGGACGCCTCCCGGCGACCTCGTCCTCCGGCGCGTGTACGACGACCTCTCGCGCTGCTGCGCGCCGGACGTGTCGCAGCACCCAAAGCGCGAGGAGGGCTTCGCCAAGCTGAGCGAGGCGTACGACACCATCTCCAACAAGAACGGGAGGCGAGACTGTCTCTGCTCGTCGCCCGGGACGTCCGGCCATAATCTAATGCTTTGCAATGATTAATTAATAGGCGAGACACGTACGTCGCTGAGCGGGTGGCGGAGCTGCGCCGTCTCGAGCAGCTGCGCGAGCAGGTGCGGCGCGAGGCAGAGGAGAAGGCGGCGGAGAGCTCCGCGGCGTCGTCGCCGAGGCCGTCTGGCCAAGACCACCGCGAGCCGTGGCGGCACACGCGGAACACAGATGCGGAACACGGACGCGGGGAGACGGAGGGCAGGTGGCAGTAGCACTCGCGCCGACACGCGTCCTGCTGCAGCACGCAGGGCTGCAGCACACCCCCCTCCCAACTCTTGCTGCTCGTGGCTGATGACGTAGGTACTCCGGCCCGCGCGGTGCCGACTCTCCTCGCGCGCAGGCGATGGCGCGGCAGGGCAGCTCGGCGCTCGCCCGCAGCCAAGCACTGCCCCTCAAGCCCTCCTCCTCCTCCTCCGCCTCCGCCTCCGCCCCCGCCTCCGCCGCCGCCTCCGCCTCCGCCTCCGCCTCCGCCTCCGCCTCCGCCTCCGCCAAGCGGCCGCGCGACTGGCTGCGAGGCGGAGGCCCCGCCGCAGACCCAGACGCCGTCGTCGAGACGCAAGCCGCGGTCTCGTCCATCCGTTCAAAGCTGAGCGCGCCAAAGGCGGCGCGAGCGGAGCTTGGCGGCGCGGTATCTCGGGTCTCGCGCGATCTCGCGCGATCTCGGGCAATAGGCGGCGCGAGGGCCGGCGGCGCCGCCGCGCGGGCAGGAGAAGCTTGGCGCGCTCTCTCTCGGCCGGAGGGGACGGGTACTTTCCAGGAAGCGTCCAGGGGCGTCTTCTGGACTCGCTGTAGGCACGCACTCGGCGGGACTGACGGCGGAGCGACTCAAGCGGTCGCAGGAGGAGCACCGCGCAAAGATGGAGGCGGCGGGCAAGCCCGTCCCGCACTACCGCAAGTGACGGCTGACGGCTGACGCCGCGCGGTAGCCCCTCTCGAGCGCCACCTGCACACGGCCGCAGACGAGTCTAGAGGAGAAGTTCAGGCTAATACAAAAACGGCGACGTGACCACTAATAAAGAAAGCCGATCTAGGTAGTGCAAAGGTGCAGCGGACAGAGTACACAGAATGCGAGGCGCCCGGCAATACACACACACGCAGGCGGGGACCAATCGAGGAACACACACACGAAACCCCCCACGGAGCCCCAGCGCGGAGCCCGCTAAGTTTCTCACGCGCCGGGCAGCGAGGAGGGGATCGGGGGGAAAACTATTCCTTTACGAAAAAGGGAGCTAGCAGCTACCTGCTTCGATCCGGCGACACTAGGGACTCGGGCCTGATCCCGCACAAAACATCTCCACGCACTCTCTCCTCTCCTATGACACGACTCTCCGACCTTGCTTGGGCTAGATTCCCATTTGATTCACCACAAGCGCCAAACTGCTTCGCCGCGCGCTGCTTACAGCGTCAAGTGCGGCCCTTAGCTGAGTAGAACTCGAGATCTCCTCCACCGCCTTCCCGGCACGCAGCCGCCACGCCCGCCGCCCGTCCGCCACCCACCCGACGGCCTCGCCCCCGACGCCCCGACGGGGGCATCCTGCTTTCGCCGTTCACAGCAGAATGTTACAACCCAACGGGCCCACAGACATCCCGCACACCCGCCGCCCCCGCGCGCGCCCCACCCCGGCCGGGAGAGAGGGGAGTGACAGTTTGGGACGGCGACAGCCCGAGTATGTTGAGTCCTGGCTCAACAACGCAGGGTTCAAGAGGGGGTGGTCCGGCTCACAAGTCCTCATGTTATTTATTTGTTATACATATATGTCTGACATAACGTCCGATGACAGCGTCCAGCGCCTGCGCTGCTCTCCTCCTCGTCGAGGAGACGGACATCTGCTCCTCCACTTTCGCGTGCCCTCGGCGCATCGTTGAGCGCCTGCGGGCCGCCGGTTGTGCGGCCGCTTCGCCGGAGACCGTGAGGATTTCCCGCGAGCTCTTTGGCAGCGTCAAGCGTGCATACATGCCTGTGCTGGCGCAGCACCCTTCGCTGCCGCTCTCACTCGACGCACTAGTCGGACCCGCGCTACGCGTCACGCTCGACGTCGTCCTAACCCGCTGTGACCGGACGCCGCTTGCGCCTCTGATGCGAGCGCTCCCGGCTCTTCTTGACGGGTTTCGGGTGGCGCGGCCGGGAGGCTTCGGCGCGGCGCGACTGCGGCTGTTCGTGTACGAGCGCTGCGCTGCCGGAGAGGCCTCGCCTCCGCCGCTCGACGTGCGCGACAGACTGTTTGAGGTGCGGCGGCGCCGCATGCCCGCGCAGACCGGCACCGGCGGTGGGCGGGGCAGCAGAGGGCGGATGTGGGGCGCCCTGCGGGGTCACGCTGCGGCTGCTTCAGGCGAAGGCGGAGCCGGCTTCACGCCCGCGCCGCTGACGCTCGTGCTCAGCCGGCGCGGCGCGGCGCTGCTCGACCCGCCGGCCGCGGCGTCGGCCGGCGCTGCAGCTGCGGGTTTGCGGCGGAGCGGCGGAGCGACGGAGCTGGGTGGTATCGAAGGCGTCATGAGAGCGCTGCGGAAGAGGTACGATGCGTCGCCTCGGGCGGACCCATGGACGGCACACGACAGCGTGGCGGCGAGCACCGTGCAAGCGGTGGTGGACGCGCTGGCCGCAGCCTCGGCCGACGGCACAGCGGCGGGCGAGGCTGCGGCGGCGGGCGAGGGCGCGGCGGGAGCGGCGGCAGCGGCGTACCGGGAGGTTCGCGGATGCGGCACCAACGCGACCGTCGGTTGGGTTGTGCCCGCGGCGTCACTCCTCTCATTCCGGTCCACCACAGCCCGCGAGGTGCCGCCGCTCCCAGCGCAGAGCTGTCGCGAAACGCTTTCGCCGCCGCCGCCGCGCTTGCCCGCTGCCCCAGCAACGGATGTGCGGGGCGAAGGCGGCCGCGCTGCCGCCGCCGCTGGTGGTGGTGGTGGCGATGGCGGTGGGGAGTACGGCATCGACGTGGCGACGTGGCCTGGAAACGCGTCGCGGCCGGGCTTCTGCGCAGTGACAAACGACGGCGTCGAGGGGTCGTGCGCGCGTGGCGGGTCAGGCTCGTGGAGCACTCAGGCGCACCATGTCCTCTCCTTCGCCGACTGCGCCGCGCGCTGCCGCCTCTGCGCCTCGTGCCGGTTCGTCACCTACTCCCCGACGGAGGACGATTGCTCCTGGTACAGCCGCTGCGACCTCCGCCGCCTCGGCCAGGCGCCCGGCTTCCACTCTCTCGAGGTGCGGCCCTCCGGCCCAAAGGGCGCCCTGAGTGGAGCTGCTTCTTGGGCGGCGGACGCGGAGGAGGCGTACCGCCGCCGCTTTGCGTTGGACCGTGCTTGGCATTGCCGCATGCTGCGCGGCTCTTTGCTGCAGCTCGTTTGGGCGGTCGGCCAGCTGCTGCTCGGAGCGACCAGCACCAGTGGTGGTGGCAGCGGCAATGGTGTTGGCAGCAGCGGCACTGGTGGCAGCGGCAACGGCAGTGCTCGTGGCGGTGGCGAGGGTGGTGGTGGTGGCGGCAGCGCCAGTGGTGGCGATGGCAGCGTCGGCCCCTTCCGTGCTGTGTCGCCGGTGCCGTTTGGCTGCGTCGAGCCCGACTTTGTCCTGAACAATCGGCGACTGCTCCCGTCGCGGCGGGATATTGCCGCTTGCGGTCGGCTCACCAGCCGCAGCCGCCGCGCCAGCTTGCAGTCGCACCTTCGCTCGCTGGCCGCTGGCGCAGAGGCGGAGCGGTGCCGTGCGGGGACGACCGTGCAGCGCGAGTTGCACCTCTCTGGCTTCTCATCGATGCTCGGGTCGCTGCTCAAGCCATGGACGATCGCGATCCGGCTCGGGCTCGCGCTGCAGACGCCAAAGGCCCCCGGAGTCCTCTCACCAGATCGCTGCAGGGGGCGGTCGCGCCTCGACCTCGGGTGCTTCTTCCGGCCGCTCGGCCCCACATGCGAGGCGACGGCCGCCGGCGCCGCGGCACCGGCGATCGGGCTCAACCTCGCCCAGCTTCGGCGCGAGTCGCTCGCGACGCACGGCGGCGACGCGATCCCGAGGCCGTGGCGGCACTTGGGCGCCTTCTGGCGGGCGTCGCACTTGCTCGAGGCGTTCGCTCGCAGATGACAATGTGAGCGGCTGGTTCGTTGTGATCAGGTGGGCGTCGCACTTGCTAGAGGGGTCCGCTCGCAGAGGACAATGTGAGCGGCTGCTGGGTCATTGTGGTCAGGTGGGCGTCGCACTTGCTCGAGGAGCTGACGCGTCCCGCGCAGAGCCTCGAGGAGCGCGTCGACGCTGCGGCGCGCGAGAGCGGGCTGGCGGCGGCGCTGGAGGCGAGAAGGGCGGCGGTTGGCAAATTAATGAACGAGCTGGGCTCAATCGTGGACCGAGTCTATCTTAGGCGGGCGAGGCGGTGATCGGCAAAGTAATGATCGAGTTGCGCATTTGGGCTGAGTCTAACTTAGGCGGGCGAGACGGTGATTGGTTTGCACGTGCGGCACGGCGACTCGTGCGCCTCCGTTGAGGTCTGAGACACTTCCGAGACCCTCGAGACACTTCCGAGACACTTCCGAGACACTTCCGATACACTTCCGAGACACGCCTGAGAGAGACATTTCCAAGACACTTCCTCACTCGACACCGACACGTCCTCCTCACACGCCCTTCAACTGGCACTCCTACCCGACACGTCCTCTGGCTGTTCCGCCCGACACGTCCTCCCGACACGTCCCATGACACGTCCACCGACACGTACTCCTGACACGTCCCATGACACGTCCCATGACACATCCACCGACACGTACTCCCGACACGTCCCATGACACATCCACTGACACGTACTCCTGACACGTCCCATGACACGTCCACTGCCTCCTCTGACACGTCCGCTGACAGTCCTCCCGACACGCCCCGCAGGCGGCGCGCACGTGTCGTGCCTGCGAGCCGCTGTCGGCGTACGTGAGCGCGATACTGCCATGGGCGGCGGCGGCGGGCGCCAGCACAGTCTTCCTCGCCACCGACTCCGCCGCGGTGGTCGCCGATGCGCGCGCGGCAGAGCGCGACATGGCGGCGCGCGGAGGCGGCGGTGGCAGCGGGCCGAGGCTGCGGTTTCTGACCGTCATGACAAACGTGACACGTCACGACGGCAGGCATCTCGGCGGATCTCGGTGCATCTCGGCGGATCTCGGCGGATCTCGGCGGATCTCGGCGGATCTCGGCGGGTCTCGGGCAGCCTTCACGGACCGCGGGCTGATCTGCACAAGCGTGGCACGTAGCGGCGGGGGCGGCAAGGAGGCGCCTGAGATCCTCGACACGCTGCTCAAGCGCCGCTTCGCAAGTGGCGATGCGGCGGCGATCGCAAGATCGCACGACGGCGCCCTCGCCGAGATTCGCCGAGATTCGCCGAGACTCGCCGAGACTCGCCGAGATTCGCCGAGATTTCCGAGAGTAGGCGTCCTGGCCGGCCTGGTCGAGACGCTGCTGCTCGCGCGCTGCAGCGCGCTGGTGGGCAAATTCTCGTCAGGGCTCTTTCGGCTCGCATACGCGCTCTCCGCTGCGCACAAAGGCGGGCTCCCGCCCTACCTCTCGCTCGACGCGCCGTGGTGCGTCGACTACGGGTTGCCGGCCGTCTTCAACGACGAATTCCCGTCGCGAGGACCCGACGCCGACGCCGACGGGGGCGGCCACGGCGGCGGAGCGGCCACGGAGCAGGTTGTCGTCACCACGGCGCAGGCGCCCGGCGGCCGGGGAGGCCGAGGCGGCGAGGCACGTGGCGTGGTGAGGAGGCCGTTTTTGAACGTCTGCCCCTGCTGAGAGGATGTGCCCTCTCCTAGCCTCGTCGGGCAAGTCGTGGAGCCTCGAGGCCGTAAAGGTGGGAACGGTAGCACGAAGCATACGGCTTTAGCCTCTTGACAAACAAATAACAATCCGTTTCATATGCGCGGGAGAAGACTGCAGAAACATTCCCCCCAACACCGACTGGGCCCACAAGCCACATTCAGTGGCTCGCCCACTCGATGATTTTCAGGTATTTTCACTCAACCGGTTACTCGAGAGAATATGCGGCGCCCGCGCGGGCCGCGGCGGGCGCCGGGGATCCAAGTGCTTGAGAAGGCACCGACAACGCGGCACGGCCCGTTTTGGCTGCCTGCGGAGATTCTGTCTCAGTGAGTCTTTCGGAGTCATTCGATGGCCAGAGTGCGATTCTGTGTGTGCGGGAGTTGGTTGTTTGTCGGGAGGGAGGGGCAGGCTGCTGCCTCACCCACGTGCACCGGGCCAGTGCTTGCACTTTGAATGCCGTGGGGCTCCTGCCCGTGTCCGGGTGTGGAGATGCGAGGGTCGCCCCCCCTTGCCTCACCACTTTGTGTGTGTGGAGAAATTGATGATGAAGAAATTGAATAACACCGAGGTCTCGAGGGCGAGGCGTCCAGATATTGGCATTGCCGACGTCGGCTGGCGGCACTATACGCCCCTCGCGCGCGGTTCGGCTGGGTGCGGTGTGTGGCCGCAGCAATGATGCTGAATCCAACCCACCGGCTTAGCGGCATTACGACGATTGCCATCAGCGTGCTTTGCAGCGTGCTTGCAGCGCTCGCCGTCAGCAGCTCTGCTGGCACCCGCAGCGCCCTCCGAATGCCTCGGGAGAAGTTTGATTCCTTCGATTCCTTATTTGGAGCGCTCTGGGGCGGGGAATCAGAACTCGAACCGGTGCAAGCACGCTCGGTCGGCATAGGTCAGCCAACCTCCCCCCTCCGGGATGCGCCGCATGCCGTGACCTTCCCGTTCGGTATCAAGTCGGGCTGGAGACTCTATATAGATGCGTAACGAGCATGCCTCCGGGCCAAAGTTTCTCTGCAACCCCTGACTCAGCACATTGCTGGTCAATGTTGTCGCTCGGTAGAGTCGATGACATAGGTAGTGTGCCGAACGCTCACAGCGCCGTGCCAACGCATTCTGCCGCAGGCCGACCAGTTCTTCGGCGGTGCTCTGGACCAAGGCGAGGGTTGTGGCACCCACACAAACGTGTATCAAGCTGTATGTGCAACTGAGCACTGCCCTTGTTGAGGGGCACGACATCGACACGCCGAACGCCATGATCGATCCCGCCTTCGCGCCGACCCAAGAGGGTAAATACGGCCCGGACCCGCTGCAGTTCGTCGCATACGCCTGCAAAGAGAAGCTCTTCACCGCAAAGGTCAAGGTGAAGGGGCTACAGCCCAACACCAAGTACTACTACCGCTTCAAGTACTACGAATTTAATACCACCGTCAGCGGTGGCGCCGCCGACCGGCCACCAATCGACCATCAGTGGGGTTACCCCGCGATGACGCAGGTCGGCCAGTTCAAGACCCTCCCCTCGCCGGGCGAGCACGTCGAGAGCTTCAAGATTGGCGTGCTTGGCTGCTCCGCTCCGTTCAACGGCATCTTCAACAGCTATTATCAGCTCGCCAAGCTCGAGCCGGACCTCGTCATTCATACTTCCGATTATACCTACGCGGACTCGAACGCGTACGACGACCCAGGAATGCAGTTTTGCGACGGTGTATCATTCACTTTATGCCACCGTTGCACATCAGGATATGCAACGGTGGCATAAAGTGAATGATACACCGTCGCAGGCCCACATAAATGTGACCCGGCCCGCCCACTCGAGTGCGGCGCCCGATAGACGCGGAAATGTACGCGGTGCTGGCTTACCTGCGTAAGATGGCGACGTCGGAAGATGCGGCGGACAGGAGGTGCCTCGTCTTGAGCGACTGCAAGCCCGCGCTACAGCAAATCGAGGCGGCGTACCGAAGAGGCCCTCTTGAGGGGCTCAGGGAGTGGGATCGAGGAGGGGCATTAGAGGGGATATGCAGATATCGCGCCCAGCTCGAATCCGTCACGTTCCTGTGGGTACCGAGCCACGCGGGGTGCGCTAGCAACGCCTACGCCGACGCCGCGGCGACGGCATACATGGGGGCCAGCGAGATTGAGGATGCCACCTCCGTCATCCGAGGAGCAGTGAGGACACGCCCGTGCCTATACACGGACCGCCGGAGGACGGCAGGCGAAGAGTGGAGGGGAGACGTACTGGACCGGAGGACCTATTACGCCACACGCGGCCACACGAACGAGTGGGTGCGAGGACGGCTCGGCGAGGGGCTCACGGCGGGATCACACACGGCGGGGGTGCCTGGGCCGCTGTGGAGCGATGTGGTCAGGGGAACGACGAGACACAAATGGGACAAGCGTCAGCGGATCAAGGATCAGCACGGCGAGCGTGAGATACAATTCGCCGACGTGGATGATCACAACGTGGTGACAAAGACCGTCATGGGAGCGCGGGTGCGGCAGCAGGCGGGGGTGCCACACGGAGCGCACCACGAGAGGATCATGCGGGGAGAGGCGGGGAGAGAGACCCCGGGCGCCGCCACGAGGAGCGAACTCAGGGGCTGCCTCGTATGTAAGGCCGCGAGGGACGCGGCGAGGAGGGCGGCACTAAAGCGGGACCCGCTGTGCCCGATCGTGCGGAAAGCCGCGCAGCAATGGACCGAGGAAGATGAGAACCCGCCTAGAGCGACAATGGCGCACTTGCTTAGCGGCGCCTGCCCGGGGAATAGGGAGCAGGCCAGATGGTTCCTCAGAGTAGCGCGAGCGCAGACGGGGACGGCGATCAGCAAAGTAGCGCAGGCGGCACCCGACTCCAAGGATACGCTGAAGACGCTGAGAATAGCGCATGTCGCTGCGCTGAAGGGCTCACGCTATAGGGTGCTGGATGAGGACGGGTACGATGCACTAGCACCAGCCGTCGGGGGGGTGTTGCCGGCGCTGGTAGATGATCTCCCGGAGAAGAGTCGGAGGGACCTTGGCGCCGGGGTCACGAGGAACTTGCAAGTCGTGGCCGAGGCGGCGACGGGAGCGGTGCAGAGGTGGATCCAGCTCAATGATGAGGCTACGGCGCGCATAATGAAGAGAGAGGAACACATCGAGTGGCTGAGGAAGCTCTTCGCTGGGTGGAAGGAGGCTCGGCCGGCCTTGAGGGAGTCGCGGAGGAGGAGGGATAATGGAGGTAACGTGGGAACAGGCCAACAGCCAGTGGGACGAACGAGGGCCGCGACGGCGGCTCAAGCGGGAGGGAGCGGAGACGGTGGGCAGAGAGCAAAGTGGGTGAGACTGATGATGCTCCTTCGACTTAGGGAGCGGTTCAGATGCTGGGCGGGCTTCAGGCTGGTGCTCACGCGAAAAGGAATCGACGCGATGTACAAAGCATACAAGAAGGGGAGAAAGAAGAGGAGAGGCGCCAGTGATGACGAAGCAGAAGCTAGTGCAGACGAGAGCAGGGCAGACCCGGGGACTGGGGAGCCGGAGCAGACGGCATCGGCCGCCGAGGGAACGTTGGGAAGAGGCACGAGGAGGGCGGCGACTTCGACCGACTATGGAGGACCCGTCGCCAGACGACGCAGGGCAGAAGACGGTGAGGCGGAGCAGACGCGCAGGGTGAGACGAGGGAGGGAGCAGGACTTTGCGGAGATCAGCAGGAGGATGTACGAAGAGATTAGGAGCAGCAGGGACCCGAGGGACCATGTGGAAGACGGCTAGTGCTAGTCCCCCATCGGGAGGACGACCCCGGCTAGTCGCCGACCACACCCACAAAGAACCCTGCACAAAGATCGCAAGGGCGGGGGCCTGTTCCTTTCTACCCATCTCACAGTAGAGAGGTGTCCGTTTTTATTTATTTATCGAGTGCGGCGCCCGGATGCTAGTGCTTGAGAAGACACCACAAACGCGGCACGGCCCGTTTTGGATGTCTGCGGAGATTCTGTCTTAGCATACACAGTGAGTCATTCGGAGTCATTCGATGGCCAGAGTGCGATTGTGTGTGTGCGGGAGTTGGTTTGTCGGGAGGGAGGGGCAGGCTGCTCACCCACGTGCACCGTTCAGCCACCATCTAGGCGACTTTTGGGACAAATGTCGCTTTTGGAAATCAATGATCAATACCTCAATATATTGTCAATAGTTAGAGGGGATGCTGTCAATAATCAATATCAATAGTTACAGGGGCGAGAATCAATCTTTCTCGACTTCCTTACCAGCAGGCAGCAGCAGCACCGCGCGCGCCTCAGTCACTCACCCCCAGCCCTACAATCAGCGCCCCCCCCGCCCGCGCGCCTGTGTGCTGAAATGGCTTACACCAGGGCAATGCTGCCGATCCGCCCCGTCCCCATTGATGGTGCCATCGTCTCCCACGCGTTCAGCGCCGGATCGTACCGCTCGACTGAGGTGAGGTAGCCGTCGTCATCGTCGATTCCGCCCACAGCGTACAGCTTGCCGCCGAGCACCGCCATGGCGAACTCACACCGAGCCGTCCCGATTGGCGCCACCGCCTCCCACGCGTTCGTCGCGGGATCGTACCGTTCGACCGAGGTGAGCCAGTCCTCGCGGTTGTACCCGCCAGCAGCGTACAGCTTGCCGTCGAGCACCGCCATGGCGAACTCACACCGAGCCGTCCCGATTGGCGCCACCGCCTCCCACGCGTTCGTCGCGGGATCGTACCGTTCGACCGAGGTGAGCCAGCCGTCGTCATCGTCGATTCCGCCCACAGCGTACAGCTTGCCGCCGAGCACCGCCATGGCGATCTCACACCGAGCCGTCCCCATTGGCGCCACCGCCTCCCACGCGTTCGTCGCGGGATCGTACCGTTCGACCGAGCTGAGGTGGCCGGCGTCGTAGCCTCCGACAGCGTACAGCTTGTCGTCGAGCACCGCCATGCCGTGAACATGCCGCGCCTCCGCCATCGGCGTCACCGCCTCCCACGACTTCGTAGTCAGGTCGTACCGCTCCACCAGGTTGAGAGTTGTGTTGCCGCTGAGGCCGCCCGCCGCGTAGAGCTTGCCATCGAGCACCGCCGTGCGGACATACCTGCGTGGCGTTGGCATCGGCGCCACAGTCTCCTCCTCCCACTCGTTTGTTGACGGGTCGTACCGCTCCAGCGAGCTGATGAACTCGTGGGTGCTGTCTTCGCCCCCGATCACGGTCAGGCGCGGCCTCTCGCGCTTCTTCAGCGTCTCCTTCCAGCCGCGGCGCCACGCGCGGCACGTCGCCTTGGCGGCGTGCGCCTTGGTCGGCAGCTGGGCGAGGATGCGCGGGGCGAGGTCCGGCGAGAGGAGGACCTCGGAGAGGATCCACTCGGGCTGCTCCACGAGCCGTGCGGCGTGCTCCTCCGCCACGCGCAGCGCGGCGTCGCTCGCGCCCGCCTGCGCCTCGATGATGGCGCACAGCTGCGCTGGCGAGAGGCCCGCGACGCGCGCGCCGATGCGGTGGGGCCATCGGCGCCGGGCGCTAAAGGCGCGCGTATTTCTTTTTGAGAGCGCCTTCGTTGTTAATAGTACAAACCCAATGGTCCTCTGCGAGCGGTCCTTCGTTGCAGTCGCACACACGCACACGCCGCGCCGCACCGCGCGCCCGCCCACCGCCCCGCCCAGGCGGGAAAGAGATGAGGAGATGGGACAGCGAAGGGGGAAGCACAAGCACGTATGGGAGGGTTCACACGTAATTTGGGGCCTGGAGCCCTGTTCACGCGCGCGCGAGACGTGCAGACAGGGTTGCCAGGTGAGAGCGAATGGCGCGGTTCACGCCGCGCACAACTTGTTTTTGTGTCACATTTGTCGTGATCGTGATGCCAGGCAGCGCTCTTTTTGTTGTTTGTCTTGAATGAACGTCCCATTTTTTGTCTCGATCGAGTGCCTCAAGCGTCTTCACCTACAGAGCCAGGACTTCCCCGACAGCAAGGAGTACCGTGCAAAGATCCGCTCAGTGCTCGAGTTCGGGATGAAGGCCTTCGGCGGCAACCCCAACGCGCCTGGCACAGAACAGATGGCGCCCGAGGTGCCATCTTCGTCGTCGCCTCGACGATCCTCGTCACCTCGACGATCCTCGTCACTTGCCGGCCGAGCGGCTCGCCGCGCTACACGACCGACCAGATGTGGTCGAGCGCGCCGCAACCATCGCCCACTCGCCCGACGGCTTCCTGGCCCTCTGGAAAGAAACTGGCGCTCTCCGCCTCCGCCCCGCCCACCCCACTGGAGCAGGGCGACGCTGCCGACTCACTGGAGCAGGGCGACGCTGCCGATGCCGAACATGGTCCGAAGACCGGTGACCGGGCGCAGAGGACGCACTTGCTCACGTGCTCGATGCGCTCCCGGTCGTTGCCGACCAGGAAGGTGACCTTCCCCTCTGGGAGGGTGACGTCGCCCCACGACGCCATGTCGGCGGAGAAGGTGGAGGACGGGCGGAACGACGATCGGGGCAAAGGAGGGAGGCGGAGGAGGCGTTGTTTAAAGTACGTTGTGGGGGGGGCGGGGGCGGAGGGCGGGGGGGGGGGGGAGATTTGGGCGGTTGACTTCAACCATACTCCATAGAGATCAGTTTCCCGGGGCTCCAGGCCCCAAAAGCCAAATGCTGTGTGAGTGTTAGAGTTGTTTGGTATTGCTAAACATCTCTCTCTCAGACTCGAAGAGGAGTGATTTCTTGTTGAAAGCACAGCCAGCGCACAGCGTATCTGCGATACACATATCTCAGTCTATCTCGTGTGTGTCTCGCGCCTCTTGCTCAGTCGTTCTTCAAACGGCCATCGCAGAGCAGATTGACTGAATGAGCTTGCCTGCTGCGGGCTGTCGAGTTCACGGAGAGAAGTTCGTGGGAGTTTTGAAAGAAATCTGAATTTCACGGTCGACGGTCTTCTCAGCGGCGCCTCATTGCGGCGACTGCTTCACCAGGCGCTGCTGACTGATCCGAACGAGGTCAGGTCCGTCCCGCGAGAGAGCGAGCCGGCCCTCAAGCCCCTCGCGCCAGAGCCCCTGCCCCTCCCGCGAGCCGCGCCCACTCCTCCGTTTGGCCGCGCCCCCCTTCAAGACACACCTCACCCGCGCATCGTCGCGCGCGAGAGTTTTGCCTCGGCCTCTCCATTGCTTGCAGAGGGACTTGTGTGGGGTGCGCTCGCCGAGGCACGCGATCTGCGGCCGTGCACAGACGCGCGGCGGTCCCTCCCCCCCCGCAGCACCTCGCCAGCCCCAACAGCTGGCTGTTGGCGCCCTCTCTCTCTCGCCGCCGCCCCTCTCGGCAAAACGCACTTGCAATACACATCCCGCAATCCGGACCGCCGCCTTGCCCCGCGCGGCTCGGTTGCCCCCCGCTTCCAGCTCCTCCCTCTCCCCCCTCTCCTTCTCGGCCCCCATTTCCTCCTTCCTTTCGCAGAGTGTCGCGACACGGCAAGCCGCAACGACAACACACTCA
>NW_005200982.1:1159440-1160185 GCF_000372725.1 Emiliania huxleyi CCMP1516 | reverse complement strand
CTCTCGCCGAGCCCCCCGATTTGGGGCCGTGCACAGACGCGGGGGGGTCCCTCCCCCCCCGAAGCACTTGGCCAGCCCCAAAAGTTGGGTGTTGGGGGCCCTTTTTTTTTGGCCGCGGCCCCTTTGGGAAAAAGGCCCTTGCAAAACACATCCCGCAATCGGGACCGCCCCCTTGCCCCCGCGGGGCTTGGTTGCCCCGCCGTTTCAAGTTCCTCCCGTTTCCCCCCTTTCTTTTTGGGCCCCCATTTTCCTCCTTCCTTTGGAAGAGGGTCGGGACCCGGCAAGCCGCAAGGAAAACACCCTCTTTCCCCCAGACACCCATTGGGATCCCCCCCCCCCCCCCCCCCCCCACCCCACCGCACCCCGTCTTGCAGAGATCGAGCCATGGACGAGCACGCCGCCGGTCTGCTCCACGACCCCACCGCCGACCCCGCCTCGCTACGCGCCGTCGGAACGCCGCCACCCGACGACGGTGTGGGGGAGATTGAGACGAGATATCTGAGATTGAGAGGAGATATCGCTGCTTTTGCATGGCCACACACCGTCTCCCACGCTCACACCCGACAGACAGAGAGTGAGTCTCTGTCTCTGTCTCTCTCTCTCTCTCTCTCTCTCTCTCTCTCTCTCTCTCTCTCTCTCTCTCTCTCTCTCTCTCTCTCTCTCTCTCCACACACACACACACACACACACACACATACTCCTCATCCTCACTCACCATGACTCTACCACACCCACCCACTCCTGC
>NW_005200982.1:1141222-1157266 GCF_000372725.1 Emiliania huxleyi CCMP1516 | reverse complement strand
TGGGGAGACATAGAAGCGCCTCGAGCAGGCGGAGGCGGCCGAGGCGGCGGCGCGGGGGAAGCACGACGCGCGGCCCGAGCACCCCGCGCGCTGGCAAGGAGAGGGGGGGGGGGGGGTGGCGCGCCGCCGGGGCGAGATTCGCCAGCCGTTTCAGCGGGTGAGCTGGTTCGTGGTTCAGGCCATGCGCCGATGGACTCGCGCGACGGGCGGCAGCAGAAGCGGCGCGCTCGAGCACCGCGCGCCGGGGACGCGCACAGGTCTGGGGGCGGGCGGGGGGCGAGCTCACCGCTGTGCTACCGATTGGTATAGGTGCGTGCAGCAGCTCCGCGTGGCGGGGCGGGGACGGGCGGAGAGAGAGAACAGTCCGTGAGCAGCCGACGGCCGAGACTGCTCTCACAGGCGGAAGATGGCGTGGACACCCGACGAGGACGCGAAGCTGCTGCTGGCCGCCATCCGCGCGCTGCGGCGGCGGTCTGACAATTAATTAATTATTAAGTAGGTGTGTTAATTAATTATGATTAATAATTAATTAACGGCGGTCGTCTAACAAAAGGAGCTCTTGTTTGCTCCTCTAGGACGCGAATATCCTGGCCGCCATCCGCGCGCTCGGCACGCGGAGACATGCCCCTAATCCCATCTCGTCTCAGAGTTTGACCGCGTTATTTGTTGATGTATTCAGGCACGCAGTGGGCGCTCATCGCGCAAAAGCTGGAGCGCAGCGCACCGCGGACGGACGCAGTACAGTCAGCCGCCAGAGGTGAGGCATTCACACCGCGATGCTCGTGACCCGTCACAGGAGCACCGCACGCCCGACGCCGTGCGGAACCGGTGGCACCATCTCCAGCAGTCGCTCAACCTCAGCCACGTCGGGCAGCACGGTGTGGACAGCGTCTCTTCACACCTCTGGCTGTGAACAGGTCGCTCACCCTCAGCCACGTCGGGCAGCACGGTGTGAACAGCGTCTCTTCACACCTCTGGCTGTGAACAGGTCGCTCAACCTCAGCCGCGTCGGGCAGCACGGTGTGAACAGCGTCTCTTCACACCTCTGGCTGTGAACAGGTCGCTCAACCTCAGCCACGTCGGGCACGATTCGGCGGCGGCGTCCGCCGCAGGCAACTCGTGATGCTCTTTGTGGGCCGCGGTCCCCCGTGCGCCAACGCCCTCCCTCTCTTCACACCTCCGGCTGTGAACAGGCACCGCGATGCGTGTCAACGCGGAGCCAATCAAGGAACAGTGTGAAGTGTCGATTGCTTAAGATTCATCAACAGGCACCATGATGCGTGTCAACGCGGAGCAGCCAGCCCCCGCGCCCGTCCCCCCCCCGGTGCCGCACGCCGCCATGGCAGGGGGGCTGACAATGCCTCCGCCGCCGCTGCTGCCGGCGCTTGCTCTCGGCGAAGGTACCACACCACCCACGCGGCTGAACCCGCACTGGGTTCGGTACTCTGGAGGTATGGTAGTAGGGATGGTGGTGGTGCACAACCCGACGGGTGGCATGATGGTGGAGGTTGCTGCCGAGGTGCCGCCGACGAGGACTAGCGACGAGGGAAGGACACACTCGAGTGATGGGGACTGCCGTGACGATGGCTGCGCGACGAGGAGATGCTGCCATGAGGATGCTGTAGCTCACGATGGCTGCTTTATGACCTAGTACTATGACCTAGTACCCACCGCTGCCGCCTGCACGTGCGAGCAGGTGCCGTCGACGCGCATCACGGGCGCGGCGCATGGCCGCTCCCGTTGGACGGCGCAGGAGGACGCCGCCATCGAGGAGGGGGTCGAGCGAATTGATTGTCCATTCGTGAATTAATTATTAATTAGGAGGACGCCGCCATCGAGGAGGGGGTCGAGCGAATTGATTGTCCATTCGTGAATTAATTATTAATTAGGAGGACGCCGCCATCGAGGAGGGGGTCGAGCTGCACGGCCTGAAGCGGCGCAAGGTCGGGACGATGTTAATTAGTTAGTAACTAAGACTTATTGATTAATTAGCAGGCCTGAAGCGGCGCAAGGTCGGGAAGATGTTAATTAGTTAGTAACTAAGACTTATTGATTAATTAGCAGGCCTGAAGTGGCGCAAGATCGCGGCGATGCTGCCCAACCGCTCCGACTCGTCGATACGCAACCGCTGGATGCGGCTGCAGGAGGGGCTCGCGCGTGAGGCCTGTTAATTAATAACTAATTAATGATTAGTTGATGATAATCAACAGGAGGAGCTCGCGCGTGAGGCCGGCGAGAGCGGCGCCGCCCCGCGCGCCGGCGCCGCCATGCGGGCGCTGGCAGCCAAGGAGAGGAGCCACAATCTCCTACAATCTCCCACAATCCCCCACGATCTCCCCTGCAGGCGCCGGCAGCCAAGGAGGAGCCACAGACAATCTCCCCATATCTCCCTCCATCTCCCCACAATCTCCCATGCAGGCGTTGGCCGCCAAGGAGGAGGCACAGACAATCTCCCCATATCTCCCTCCATCTCCCCACAATCTCCCATGCAGGCGTTGGCCGCCAAGGAGGAGCCACAGACAATCTCCCCATATCTCCCTCCATCTCCCCACAATCTCCCATGCAGGCGTTGGCCGCCAAGGAGGAGCCACAGACAATCTCCCCATATCTCCCTCCATCTCCCCACAATCTCCCATGCAGGCGTTGGCCGCCAAGGAGGCGCCCTGCACCGCCTCCGCCCCCGGCCTCCCTCCCCCAACCGCGCTGCTGGCCGCGCGCGTCGTCGACAACGGCAAGGCCGAGGACGTCCCGGCGGCGCCCGGCGGCAGCACGGAGCTTGTCGCCGCGCTGCAAGTGAGCAGAGCTAACGAATGGCCGTCCGCTAGCACACCTAGCGAGGTAAACCACACCCAACAGCGACGGAGCGTGACGCGCTGCAGGACCGGCGCGCTTGCTCCGCCGCCGCCGCCGCCTCCCCCGCCTCGGCGCTGCCGCGCATGGCGTCCTGCTGCGGCGGCGGCGCCGCCCCCGCCGGCGCGGCTGGCGCTGGGTGCGGCGGTGTGTTCGCTGGCGGCGGGTCGGTCGGTGGCGCCGCTTGTGTCGGCTGCCCAGCGGCTAGTTCCCCGGGCGCTGCCGGCGTGCTGCCTGTCGGCGCGGCGCCGATTGCGCGCAAGTGCAGCCAAGAGCCGATTGCGGAGGTGCTCGCGACCATGGCGGGCGGGGAGAGCGGCGCGGGGGTGCGCGCGCCGTGGCGGGGGCGGCGCATGGGGTGGTGTGAGCAGCGTCTCTTCACACCTGCAGCTGTGTGAAAACAGGTGCGCGCGCCGTACGGCGGCGGCGCCATGTTTCCGCGTGGCGCGCCCGACCCGCCAGACGCGGGAGCGGGCGGTGGTGGGGGTGAGGGGAGGCGCTGTTCACACGGCTCGCCGGGGTGTGAACAGGCGCCGACCCGCTCGACACAAAGCTGGCGGGCATGATGGTGTGAACAGCGTCTCTTCACACTTGCAGCTGTGAACAGGCGCCGACCCGCTCGACACAAAGCTGGCGGGCATGCAGCGGGTGGCGCAGGCACATACCTCGGCGAGATCTCGGCAGATACCTCGGCGAGATCTCGGCGAGATCTGGGCAGATACCTCATCTCGGCTGTACCTCGGAGAGGTTATCAGCGGGCGGCTGGCAGGCTCGGCTGTATCTCGGCTGTATCTCGGCTGTATCTCAGAGATGCAGCGGGCGGTTGGCAGGCTCGCCTCGAGGCACACGCGGTCGAGGAGGGCCGGCTGCACGACCAGGTGGGTGGGGGCTGGCGGCTAGAAGTGAAGGACGTGACTCCGAGGGGAACTAGAAGCTTCCAGCCGCCCAGTTGCGCTAGATTGAGAAGAGTGGTAAGATGTCTCAACGCGAGAGTGTCTAGAAGTGGTTCTCCGCCACCGGGTACACCAGCTAGATGAGAAGTAGCAAGATGCACGAGCAAGGACAGTCTTCGCCACGACCAGGCGGCGCGGCACGACGCGACGCAGACATGGGCCGCCGGCCTCGCGCAGCAGCAGGCGCAGCACTACCTCGCCGCGGCGCCCTCCCCCGCCAAGCCGCGCACCCGCAAGGAGCGACGCAGGGGCGGCGGGAGGGCGGCGGGCGGCGGGGAGCGGCGCGGCGGGGCGGGCGAGGGCGGCCCTGTGTACTCCGACGCCGCGGAAGATGGGCGCGAAGATGTCTACGAGGCGTGGCAGCGGGGCGGTGATTCGTAGCTCACAGCGCTACTCCTCCCTCGCTATAGGCGCGAAGACTTCTACGAGGAGTGGCAGCGTCAGCAGTGGGCGCAGCGGCAGGCGCAGCAGACTGCGCAGTGGCAGCAGTGGTGGCGGCAGCAGCGGCACGAGGCGCCCGCGGCCATGCAGGCCGCCACTCCGCCGCAAGGCCCGCCGCGCAGTGCCAAGGAGGAGCAGGCGGCGCTGCGCGCCCAGAAGCGGCTCCGCACGTCCATGGCGGAGGCGGCGCTGCTCGCTTCGCCGCTGGCCTTCAGCGGATCGGGCGGGAGATAGCCGAGATACAGCCGAGATATAGCCGAGATATAGCCGAGATGTAGCCGAGATATAGCCGCTGGCCTGCACCGGATCTGGGCGAGCAGCGCCTCGGAGCAGTTGATCCGCCCGCGGCCACACCGTTCAGTCAATGATCCATTGTTAGTTGTTACTTTAGGCGAGCAGCGGCTCGAGCTCCCGCGGCTAGGCCATTCAAGCAATGAGTTCATTACTAATTAATTAGGCGAGCAGCGGCTCGAGCTCCCGCGGCTAGGCCGCGCCAAGAGGGGCGCGGGGCCAGGGGGGGGAGCGGCGGGGGTCGGGCACTTCGAGCCGCGGCCTACCTGGCCGCCTTCCTGCGGCGTGCACCAGCCGGGCATGCCTTCGGGCGCGGAGCCGCCGCCGCTGGCGATGAGCGACTCTTTCCTCGCCTCTCCGTATGCCGCCACCGCGCTGCAGGCCGCGCACACACTGCTCCGGGTCCCGGCCAGCCCCGCGGGCCCGTAATGAATGACTAATGAGCTCATTAATTAATCAGGCCGCGCAGTGCTCCGTCGCGAACGGCCAGCCGCACCACTCGCTCGCAGCCATGGAAGGCCACCCGCCCCCCTTCGCCAGCGGCATTCGGTGAAACGTTAACGATTCGTCACTGGTGGGATGACTGCAGCTCGTGTGTTATTAATCTAGGCCACCCGCCCTTCCAGCCGTACGCGCCGGCGGCGGCGGGCGGCACGCCGTGGCAGGTGGGCGACTGAGTTGCCGTTGATGAGAGGGAGGCGCCGTCCACACAGAGCCCCGCAAGGGGGGGAAGGGGCGGCGGCGGCGGCGGCGGCGAGGGGGCGGCGGGGGGAGGGGGGGGGGGGGGGGGCCCCCTGAGGTTGGCAAAAGTGGGCGGCTAAGGCGGAGGCAGCGTGCAGCTCTCCACCGTCCGTCCAAAAAAAAGCCCAAACCCCAAAAGCGGCTTCTCCCAGGGGAAGTGCGGGGACCGTCGGACGGTGGAGAGGGGACTCTGGGAGAGGAACGGCGCCGTAGAGTACTTTATCTGCGGTCTGGCGGTAGAGGGTAGTGGGTGAAATGGTCCACTTAAACATTCATTTTCAAAGCCCCAAACCCAAACCCAAACTGAATCTCGAGGCGTTTGAGAGGCGTTTTCGTTCGGCGTCTATGATGACGGTGACAACCGGTAGATCGCTCCTCGAGGGATGGAAGCGATGGATGTTTGCACTGCTTGGGGGCCTCAGGGCCCGGACTGCTTGGCCCTGGCGATGGAGTTGCAGCCGGGCGCGCCGGACGCCGCCGCCGCGGCGGCGGCCATCGAGTCGCCCGGGTCGCGCGGGGTACCCCGAGTCGGCCATGGCAGCTTGGACCTGAACATGTCCAGGATGGTGGATAGGTACTTGGGCAGACCTGGGGCTCGGACGCGGCGCTCCCCCGTGCTCCCCGGGCGCTCGTCGCTTCCCTCGGCGATGCTCTTTCTGGCCGACCCGGTGCGCGCGGCCACAGATCACGTTCTCTCACGTTATGGCCCTCGGCGCGCTGACGCTCGCTCGCGCGCCTGCGCAGGAGAAAAACTTCTGCCTGCCACCCCGTCCACGGGCGAGAGGTTCGTCGAGTCCGGCAACGACCGCGCCAGCGACACGGAGGTGCTCGTCATCGCCCTCCTCGTGATCCTCTTCGAACCCAGCCCCAATGAGACCCAGGAACGGGCTGCTTTGGCGCGCGCGCGTGCACGTGCCGTGCAGAGCGGGCCAGCTGGGCGACGGCGGCGGCGCCCGCCGGCTCCGGCCGCTCCTGGGCTCCTGGCAGTCTTTTCCCAGCGGCTTCGCACGCGCCCCAACATTCTCCCTGACAGCAGCGCCTCACGGCGTGGGCTGCGAGGTCACTCGGGATGACCCAGGGGCGGCGGGGGAGCAATCTCCCGCCGGAGTAGCGGGCGGTCTTCCCGCTACTCGCTCGTATTTGAGGTGCATCCATGCCCCGCCCACCAACTTCGCGGCAGCACCACCCGCTCGGTGACGCCCTCATCTTCTCCCCCCTGCATCACCCCCCCCTTCAGGCGAGCGTGTTTTGCGTGCATGAGGCTCCTTTGAGGTGGCGGCCAGCCGCCGCTTGCGGCAGGAGGGCGCCCCCCGTCGCGTTCGAGGGCAGGACGGCACCGGCTCACGCGGGCCGGCTCTCGCGGGTCGAGAGCGCAGGCGAGCCCCCCACCCTCCTCCCTTACCACCTCGCAGCGTTGCCCCGCTGCCGCCCCAACCGCCGCGCCGCCCGCCGCCGATGGCCCGGCCACCACCGCCACCGTTGGGGCCGCCTCCCGCCCACCCGCACCGCCGCCCTGCTCGCCACTGCCACCCGCGCCGCCGCCTCGCCAACGCTGCCGCCGACCCACCCTCCCGCCCGGCGTGCAAGAGGCTCCTTTGGAGAGCGGCAATGGTCGCGCCGCCCTCGACTCAAGGGGTGCCTTCCACCCGTAGCTGCTCAGGCCGGGGGAGGGGGACGATCTCCTGTTCCGCGGAACGGGAGCTGGCCCCTCCTTGCCCGGTCTGCGATGCAGGGCGGTGGTCGTGCCATCTTCGCTTCGTACTCAAAACCACCACGCCGCAACCGTCGCCGGCGCGCGACACGTTCCCGTAGGCCGGAAAACTGTCCTCGTCGAGAGTGTGTGCCGCCAAGGCGGGACGCACTCAGGGGGACGGTGCCGACGGGACGCGGCTCGAAGGGCGTGGCTCCGCAGCGTGGCTGGCACTCGTCGCAGAGGCCTCACCTTCGAAAAGTCGGGCATGGCTCTACCCGCAACTTTCTCGCTAACACGCGCGCACCGCCGAGCCTGCGGCGGGCGCGCTGCGGCCGCACGTCTAACTTCGTCATAGTGCCACGACGTGCGGCCTAGATTTAGCCCACGCACCTCTGCTCGTAAACACTCACCCATTGAATTGTCACTGCCCGTGAGTGCGAGATAAGGCTAGCAGTAGGCAGCTAGCCTCTGAGGAGGGCGTCCATAGACACCTCACTAGACCCCACACACGGTCTCGTCCGTGCCTCGCCGGCCGGCGAGATTGCTAGAGGTGGAGCAAGCTGCTCTAGCCTCGCATGTTACTCCTGTCGTCTGTTGTGATGTTGTGCCCTTGTTTGTTTCTCTTGGCACCTTGGAGTGCTGGGGGGGGGCGACAGGAAGAATGTGGCCCTGAGTTATGTGTACGCCAACTCAGGGTGTGTGGCAGCCAGCTGGCTGTGTGTCTTGTGAGCTTGTTTGTGTCTGTGTGTCGCTCGTGCGTGCCGTCATCATCTGTCCAGCGTCCACCCATACCGTGTTGGTGTCCAGTCCGAGCCTGACTGTTGTTCATCTTTTCTATCTAACCAACCTAAAAAGGTGTGCTAATTAGTGTTAATTGGTGCTGCTGTAGGTCCGCATTGCGGACGGAAGCAAGGTCCTCTTCACGGCTGGCGGCCCGACATGCTGTGAACGGCGTCTCTTCACAGCGCGCGGTTGTGAACAGGCGGTCATCAAGGCGAACCACACACACACACAGTCGACCAGCTGAAGCGGCACGTTGCTTCTCTCGCGCCCGGTACTGCCAACAGGGCCGACACGCTCAGCAGAGGTGGCTTTCGCGCCGTTAGCTTCTCCACACGCACCTCCTCTTCACGCTCCTCGCCGCAGGCGTCGCCTTCTCGCTCAAGGGAGGTTTCCCGCCAAGGCCGCTCAAGGAGGGGGAGGCTTGTGGCCCACCCTTTTAGTTACACTTCTAGGGTACCCAGGCTCCCAGCCGGTGTGCGGGGAGCGAACCTTAACGATCGCCCAGAAGCTTTCTGAGCGAACCAATCGGGCCGGGATCATCAGCATATGTCCCCTCCACAACATCGTGGGCGTTTGAGCCGTATTTGAGGAGCACCGCGACTCTGAAGTTCGGCCGGGTGGTCTGCAGACCCCCCCCCCGGAGCAGCAGAGGCTCCGTGGGGTCAAAAAGTCGACGCTGGGAGTCGCACTCGTCAAGCCATCGCAGCACCACGCGGTTCGCACGTACCGCCCACATCCCCTCCACCGCTGAGAAGGCGCAGATCGACCGCCGGGCCGCGTAGTTGTCGTTAAGGAGCGGTTTTTGGAGCCGTACGAAGAGGTCCCAGACGGGCGAACATGCGGTTTTTCGACGACCACACGCGATGTGGTATCTGCTTTTTGCTAAAAACGGGCCGCCTAGTGCAGCATCACTAGTACAACACGCAACCACACTGAGAGCTCCACACTAGCCGGTATAGGCGAGAACCGACGGCGTCACGGTCGCCGGAGTGGACGCACTGCACACACACTGTGACCGTGTCGACGGTGTGACAGTGAGCTGACACAATCGTCGGCGCCGCGCTATCGCGGCGCCCCGCAGTCAACACGCCTCAGGCACACCCCTGAACGCGCCATGGGCGCGCAGATACACCGCAGCGCCGTGGAGAATCCACACCTGGCCGGTCCCAGGCCCCGTCCTGGGCCTCCAGACGGCCGAAGATCGGCGTTCGGGCGGGATGAACTTGTCGGAAATGGAGCTAACTTGGCGCGGCTCGCCGCTCGCGGTACCGGGTGAGCCTGGATAGGGCAAAATCTGGGGTGAATACGAGGGACAGAGGTCGCAAGTTTGTCGCGCAAGTTTGCGCGGCGTGGCGCTGCCCCGCTGCCGAGGGCGCCACCAACCCGTGGCGGCGGCATTTCCAGCCCAAATTGGGCGTTCCGTGTGCCTTGCCGGCGAGAGTGGACGGGCCGTGCATCGTGGGGGGGGGGGTGAGTGGGAGGGAGGTGGTCGTGTGCCTACTTTGTCGGCCGCGCGCGAGGAAAATACTGGGTGTGAGGCGCGCAGGAGGCGAGGGTGGGCGCGCCGGCGGTCGAGCCACCGAACAATTCGACGTGGCGCAGCTCCGCGCCGGCGGGGACGACCGAGCACATGATGTCGGCGGCGGTTACGCGACGAGGGAGAGCCGCAGGAGCCCTCTGTGGAGCAGGCGCGCGAAAGCAGCGATGAGTGGCGCTTCGATCAGCCACCTATGGGCGGTCATCGGGGTGACGTCACACCTCAGCGAGCTGGATCCGGGAAGGGCATGGGGTCACGCGGGCCCTGTCTGCAGCAGCAGTGCTAACTAAAACGACAAAATTCCGGATGGACCGGAGACTGTCTACTCTTTCGGCGCACCGTCCTCGACCGCGCTGAAAAGCTGGCTGGTGGTCGCCGCAGCGCGTCAGCGCCACTCCGACTGGTTGGGCACCTCGGCTGGGTCCATCAGCAAGAGGCCCGCGCCGTCGGGCGGCCCCGGGAGCGCATGATGCCCCTGCGAGAGCAGCGCCGCCGAGATCGCGCTGGTTTGGCACGAAAAACACAAAGGGGGGGGTCAAGTATGGTACCTTAGACGTGGTGCTTCGCGGCGGCGTACAGTACTACGAGGGCGAGCGAGGCGCGGAGCGGATGGTGCGCGTTGAGTTTGCCAACGGCAACGTGCAGCACTACGAGGGCGACAAAGGCGCGGAGCGTTGTGTGCACTAGGCGGGCGCGAGCGAAGACAAGGCGGCGTACAAGGCCATGCGGGTCGCATAGCTGAGGAGCGCCTCGGCTTGGCCACCACCGGCGTCAAAGCAGCGCTCGTGGCGCGCCTCCTGGCGGCCTGAGCCTGTACTCCCGGGTTGAACTCTCGCGCGCATATACGGTCGCATGAATGAAATCGCTCCAGCCGCAGCGGCACTGCAGCGCGAGGGCGAGCGAGGCAGCGAGCCAGCGACCTGTACCATGAGCATGTGACTCACCGGAAGTGTTAGACACACCACACACGAAACGGGAAATTCTGTCCCTTTTCGCAACCTGGGCGCCCCCCCCCCCCCCCCCTCCCCCGGCTCCACGGTGCCCCTCGATTGATTGATTGATGGGAAGGCGGCCGCTACAAGACTGGCAGGTGCAAGAACCACAAGTGCTGGCGCGAGGCGATTCGGTTCGTCGCAGTCAGCCAGGAGGGGGCTGGCGCCTTCCTGAATGCGATCCCCATGCGGGATGATATGAAGATGGAGACGTTGGCGATGCGCATTACAGTTCAGCGCCGCCTCGGCCTCCCGCTCGATGTTGCCTGCCAGGCGGTGGAGGCGGGCAAGAAGGCGCCAAACGGCAAGCCGCACGAAGAACTCGGCGATGCCGCAATGGTCAACCCGCGTGCGAAGCACGCGACACGACACAAATACCTGCTCAAACGACTCGTCAAGACCCTTCGCTCGGCGTGGGGCATGCTCATCGAGATGGAGCCGACTGCACACCTCAGTTACAGTAACCCAAAACAACCTGACGTGGCGGCGGCGAACATCGGCAAAGGGCATGTACGCCTCGTTGGCGACTTGAAACTGACGAGCTCGCTTGCGTGCAAGGGTGGCGATCGGCTCGGCTGGAAGGGGGCTTTTGTCGCCTTCGGCAACACCGAGCGGGCGCTGCTCGACTTAGTGTTAGGGCATGCTGCATGGCCGCGGCCGGGAGGGGGGGGGGAGGGGGGGAGGGAGGCGGAGGATGCAGAGGCGGAGGCGGCGGCGGCGGAAGAGGAGGAGGGGGAGAGCGAGGGGGAGGCGGAGGCGGGGGCACCTGTGACGGCCCGCTACGAGAAGGGCGAGTACCGGTTCGCGCGGGAGAAGAATTGCGACCTGCGTTTGCTCGACTTCGAGACGTTCGGCGGCTTCGGGGACGGCGTCCGCAGAATTCTTCGGCAGGCGGCGGACCAGCTGAGTAACAAACTTTCGCACGCTCAGCACCTCGATGAGGTCACATGGACCACCAAGAACTGGCACGGGCTGCAGATGCAGCGCTTGTCTGTCGTTCTCCACACCGCCGTGGCGTGGCAGACGGTGAACGAGCTAGCGTGCGGGGACAGCGGCATTGTGCACGGAGCTAAGTGCATTGCCGTTCTTAACGGAGTCGCTTAGGCGGCTCCGGTGGTGTGCCGGTGATTGTACTAGCACGCGCCAGTTCGCACCTGTGTCGAGCCTGTGTGCTGTGAGAGAGAGTTGTGGTATTTGGAGCACTTGGAGTGCAGTCGGCAACCTCACATCCAGGGCCGGTGAGCTGAGAAGCGCATCCAGCGGGCCGGATGATCGGTATCGGGTTACGGGCTAGAGAGCCCTAGCCCCGGGGGTGCGCGTTCGCAGGGCAAGGGCCTTAAAGTAAACACGGGTCTCCGAGGGTTAGCTCCGCGCTCCAGGTTTCCCCTAGCAGCAGAACGCCCCCTCTACTCGGAGCTAGTAAACACTCGACTAACATGTTTTCTTTCTTTTTCTACTCGGAGCCAGTGAGACGAGAATACGCACATCTTACAAGAATACATACTGCCCCCACGGAGTACCTGCACTACTCGACGATAATACAAGAAGAATACGCAGCTTGGAAGTTGCAGACGCCTATAAAGAAAAAACAGCCAGCTAAATTTCGGCGGCTAAAAAGCAAAGGACGGGCGCTTTTGATCGGCAAAGCAAAGTTGGAGTAACGGCGACCGCGTCGCCACAATGCCAGTCGCCTGTCGAGCAGCCTTGGCGGCGCGCATGCGCCGCAGGGTTGACCGACAGCCGCGCGCCTCGAGCCTCTCGCTCCACTCGCGGCACGACGCGCCCCGCGCGCCGGTCAGCGCAGCAGGAGTATTGCGACATGCTGCACAACGCCAGGGACAGCACTGAGAAGCTGGCGCCAGTCGCCCACCAGCATGTCTCAGCACCGGGTGAGGGAGCATGCTGCGCACGCTGAAGCGGCACGAGGTCACCACCAATCAGGCCCTCACGCCACTGCACGGCCGCCCTCGAGCACCAGCAGCCGCGCTGCGCCATGCTCAAGCTCGGGAGGCCACCCTGCTTCTCGCAGCTTTCTGCAGCGCAGCGAGCGAGCAGCGCCGCACCAGGCGGACCCATGGCGTGTTCAGCCAGCCGTGAGGCGGAGGCAGGCCGAGTGAGCGCGAGCCGCGCGGGAGGCCATGCCCCGCGCACCCGCGAGCGAGTGGCACGAAAGAGTGTCGCGCATGCTTTTGCGTAGCTGAAGTTTTTTTTTTAAATTCTTTCTTTCTGCACCTTTCTGTAGCGCAATGTCGCGCTCGCCCCGCGCACGCACCGACGCCACCGCCCCGCCCACGGACTGGCTGGGCGAGCTGCCGCCGGAGCTGCACCTCCGCATCCTCGAGGGCGTCGACGACTTCTCCGACTGCGCCGCCTTCAGCCTCGCGTCGCCGCGCCTCGGCCTCCTCGCCCTACGCAGCGGCCTGGCGCGCTTCAAGGACCCCCTCTTCGCCGTGGCGATGCGGCTGCTGCTCATCCAGCGCCGCTGCGCCGACCCCTTCGTCACGGTGTCGGCAACGCTCAATGAGGTTATCCTCCGCAGATACGCCGCCGACCGCCGCGCCAGCGCCGACCACTTCCCGTGGCTTGCGAGGGTGAGCCCGGCGCTCCGCCTCTCGTCGGAAGTGACGGGTGCTGGCGCGAGTCGCGCCGAATACTGGAGACTGCGGCGTGGCGATGAGAATGGCGCGAGTCTGCGGCGACGCCTCTTGCAGTCCGGCATGGTGCAGCACTACGAGGGCGGGCGAGGCGCGGAGCGGATGGTGCGCGTCGAGCTGGCCGACGGCAACGTGCAGTACTACGAGGGTGAGAAAGGCGCGGAGCGGAAGGTGCGCGCTGAGTTTGCAAGCGGCACTGTGACGTACTACGCGGGTGGGAAACGTGCGGAGCGGAAAGTGCGCAAGGAGTTTCTCGACGGCGAGGTGCAGCACTACGAGGGCGAAAAAGGCGCGGAGCGGAAGGTGCGCGCGGAGTATCCCGACGGCACTGTGAAGTACTACGAGGGTGGGAAACGTGCGGAGCGGAGGGTGCGCACGGTGTTTGCCGACGGCGAGGTGCGGTACTACGAGGGCGAGAACGGTGCGGAGCGGATGGTGCGCGCGGTGAGTGCCGAGGGCGCCGTTGGGCACTTTGAGGGTGAGCGGGGCGCGGAGCGGATGGTGCGCAAGGAGTTTCTCGACGGCGAGGTGCAGCACTACGAGGGCGAAAAAGGCGCGGAGCGGAAGGTGCGCGCGGAGTATCCCGACGGCACTGTGAAGTACTACGAGGGTGGGAAACGTGCGGAGCGGAGGGTGCGCACGGTGTTTGCCGACGGCAAGGTGCAGTCCTTCGAGGGCGAGCGAGGTGCGGAGCGGTGTGTTTGCGTAATGCCAGGCGCGAGCGAGGACAAGGCGGCCGCAGAGAAGCGGTACAAGGCCATGCGGGTCGCAGAGCTGAGGAGCGAGTGCGAGCGCCTCGGCTTGGCCACCACCGGCGTCAAAGCAGCGCTCGTGGCGCGCCTCCTGGCGGCCTGAGCCTGTCGTACTACTGTTGAACTCTCGCGCGCATATACGCTCGTGAATGAAATCCAGCGCGAGGCAGCGACTGTACCGTGACCCATGTACGTCACTGTAAGTGTTAGGGACGCATGAAAAAGGGGAAATCCTCTCCGCTTTTCGATTAAAACAAAATAGATCCGCATCTTTGCCAGCGAGATGTCATGAGCGTGCCTCCAGTATTGATCGCGATTTCTTTCGAGCCCAGACGGCAGCGAGAGAGTCTTGCCTCGTGTGTGTGTTCTCTAGCTAGGCCCCTACTGTAAAGGCCCCACGCGCGGAGCTCGGAAGCTTTTGTCGCTAACGCTTCGTGCTCGTGGCGAGCTGTGGCGGCGGTCGAAGTTCGCCCAGATTCGTTCGTTCGGAGACGAGCGCCCGACGATAGTAACCTGTGCACAGTCGCCATTCTTGCCTGTGCACAGTCGCCTTAGCACCACCACGCCCGGCATCGTATCAGGAAGCAACACGGAGCTCCGTTGGACGTTTTCAAGATTAGCGTGTCAGAGTGAACTGGAACTAGCCCCTGCGCTCACACGCGCTCCACGAACCGCACCATCTCCCGCGTCGCCGCCTCGGCGCGCGGCACGGCGTGCCCCTCCCCGTGGCGCACCACGGCCGGGCCCTCAAACGACGCCTCCACCCGCCGGCACAAATGCGCGTGCGGCTCGGCGGCGTCGTACACGTGCAGCGACGGCCGCGCGTCCCTGCGGCCGGTCGACGGCCCGCGCCCCCGCGGCGGAGGGATGGCGGAGAGGAGGACGGCCCACCGAGCGCCGGGCACAAGCAGCGCCATCGCCGCGCCCTGGCTGAAGCCGATGACGCCGTCGAAGGCGCCGCCGCCCTCGCCGCCCTCGCCGCCCTCGCCGCCCTCGCCGCTCCCGCCCCTTCCGCCTGCGGCGAGCGCGGCGAGGCGCGCCATCGCCACGTCGAAGCCGTGCTCGTAGGCTGGCCGCCACGCCGTGTCGTACGCTCCTACAGGAAAGCTCCGAGAAGCGTCGGGGAAGCGACTTGCGCGAGAGGGCCGCCCCGCCCCGCCGCCACCCTCCTCCCGGGTCGCCCCACCACTCGTAGCCGAGGAGCCCCTCCGGCACGCCCGGCTCTGCAGGCCCGCTGGCGGCGGTCGGCGCGTCGACAAAGGTAAAGTCGTACGTCCCGGCGAGCGAGCGGGTGAGCGGGCCGAGCGAGAGGGCGAGCATGTCTCCACTCGCCCGGAAGCCGTGCAGGCAGAGCACACGCCGCCGCGACACCTCGCGAGCCAGCAGATCCGGGGCCCGACCCCTCATCGCCGCGTCGGCCGGCGGCGGCGCCGCGTCCGACAGCGCGGCCTCGCCGCCGCCGCCGGCGGCGGCAGCGTGCGGGGCGGCGTCTCCCTCTGGCGCAGCGGCGCCGGCAGAGAGCGATGCGACGAGCGCGGCGAGGGAAGGCTGCGCCTGCATCTCGGGTGAGCTCGGGTGAGCTCGGGCGAGCTCGGGAAAAGCTCGGGCAATCTCGGGTAATCTCGGATAATCTTGGGTGATCACGGGCCATCTTGGGCAATCTCGGGTGATCTCAGTCAATCTCGGTGAATCTCGGGTGATCTCGGGTGATCTCGGGCAAGCTCGGGCGCGAGGGAGGGGTGCTGCGCCTGTAGGTCGGCGACAGAGACGAGGCGGCCCGTCCTCGCGCCGAGGCGGTGTGCGAGGGAGATGAGGTCGAGCGAGTCGAGACCGAGGCCTGCTCGAGAGGGGCCGAGGTGAGGTCGAGAGACTGCCCGAGGTTGCCCGAGGTCGAGCGAGCCGAGAGGAAGGCCTACGGCCAGGCGACGCGAGAGGGCGTCGAGAGGAGGACGTTGAGAGGAGGCCGAGGAGTGGCCCGAGCCGCGCTGCCCTCGAGGCTCAGACTGAGATCGAGCTCGGCCGCAGCGCCGCCCTGCCCCGCGTCGCCGGCGCCTCCAGACAGCCAACCGTCCCGAGATGAGGCGAGATCCCCCGAGATTGCCCGAGGTCAGCGTCGGCGGCGGCGCCTCCGAAGAGCATCTCGCGCACGGTCGCGAGCAGCCACGCCGCAGCCTCGCCCCCCCCCTCATGCACGTCCTCCCCGACCACCACGTGGCCCCGCCCCACCGCCAGCAGCCGGCCCCACTGCTCCGCGGAGAGAGGGCCCCACCAGCCTCGCGCCTACCGCCAGGACCGCCCGAGCGTGCCCCGAGACTGACCCGAGATGTCCCGAGGGGGTCCCTCCCCTCCCCGCCCCC
>NW_005200982.1:1134246-1141122 GCF_000372725.1 Emiliania huxleyi CCMP1516 | reverse complement strand
ACTCTCTCGCTGCCGTCTGGGCTCGAAAGAAATCGCGATCAATACTGGAGGCACGCTCATGACATCTCGCTGGCAAAGATGCGGATCTATTTTGTTTTAATCGAAAAGCGGAGAGGATTTCCCCTTTTTCATGCGTCCCTAACACTTACAGTGACGTACATGGGTCACGGTACAGTCGCTGCCTCGCGCTGGATTTCATTCACGAGCGTATATGCGCGCGAGAGTTCAACAGTAGTACGACAGGCTCAGGCCGCCAGGAGGCGCGCCACGAGCGCTGCTTTGACGCCGGTGGTGGCCAAGCCGAGGCGCTCGCACTCGCTCCTCAGCTCTGCGACCCGCATGGACTTGTACCGCTTCTCTGCGGCCGCCTTGTCCTAGCTCGCCCGGGGGGTTACGCAAACTCCCCGCTCCGCACCTAGATCACCCTAGAAGGCCCGCCCCCCCCCCACCGCCCCCCTACCGTACCCACCGCCCCTCGCGCCTCTACCACGAGCGGCACACCGCACGCCACCGCCCACGCCGCCACCGCTCTGCTGCGCGTCACTACCACCGAAGGAGCCGCCGCCGCGACCGCCGCCGCCACATCGACGCTGCCCCCGCAACCGCCGCCGCCGACGCCGGGTTCCCCACCCTCCGCTGCTCCGAGCGGCGCGTCGAAGTCGCGGATGACGAGGCAGGTGTCGCCTCCTCCTCCCTCACCTAGCCCGGTGTGGAGGGGGGGGGGGGGGTGAGTACGAGGCACGGACGGCCATGCAGGTGCAGCCCGACCTCCGAGCTGTTAGCACCCCAAGAGCGTGTTTGGTCCCACACCCTCGCCCCGCCCAGTGTAGCCAGGCGTCGGTGGTTGGTGTTGCCTCTGTTCGACGAGTCGCTGACCCCTCCTCCTCCTCCTCCTATGCTAGTACTACTACTGCTGCTGCTGCTGCTGTTGCTGCTGCTACTCCTCCTCCTCCTCCTCCTCCTATGCTGCTGCTAGTACTACTACCCTTCTCCTCCTCCTCCTAATCCTCCTCCTCCTCTGCTGCCGCGAACACTACTACTACTCCTCCTGCTGCTGCTGCTGCTACTCCTCCTCCTCCTCCTCCTCCTCCTCCTCCTCCTCCTCTGAACACTACTACTACTACTCCTGCTGCTACTACTACCAAACCTCCGAGAGAGCGCAGCGAGTCGACGAGCGGGTCGCGGTACGCCGCCGCCTCCTCCGCCGCCCCGCCTCCGACAGCCACGCGAGGCGGCGCGGCGGCCGCGGCGACGGCGGCGGCAGTGATGACCACCTTGCCGACAAGCACGAGAGGCTGTCAGTACTCAGCCACTGGCTGCTCATCGACAGGCGGCAGTGGCGCTGGCCACCTTGCCGACGTGCACGCCTTGCGCCATGTAGTCGAGCGCCTCGCCTGCTCGCGGAGCCACCCGGCAATCTCGGGCGATCTCGGGCAATCTTGGGAAGTCTCTGGCGATCTCTGGCGATCTCGGGCATCTTGGGCAGTCTCGGGCAATCTCGGACAATCTATGGCAATCTCGGGCAATCTGGGACATTCTATGGCAATCTTGGGCAGTCTCGGGTAGTCTCGGGTAATCCCGGGTAATCTCGGGGAAGCAGCCGCGCCGAGCTGGTCCATCGGGAAGGTCTTCGTCGGCAGCGGCGGCAGAGGGCCCGCTCGGACGCCTCCCCCGCTCCCCCGGACCTCCGCAGCCCTTCCCTGGCCGCCGGAGGCCCCTCCAGGACCCTCCCACGCCCCTTCCATGGCCGCCCGGACCTCCGCGAAGAGCTGCTCGCCGCGGCGCGGCTGCTCGAGCATCAGCACGTCGAGGTGAGACGCGTGGTACGAGACGCCTATCTCGGGTGCTCTCGGGTGCTCTCCGGTACTCTCGGGCACTCTCGTCCCGGCGGTGAGGCGCGTGGCGCGAGATGCCTACAAAGGGAAGGGACTTGCCGTAATAAAGAAAGTTTTCCTCGAAGCGTCAGGGCGGGAGGCGTGGCGCGAGACGCCGTTCAGGAAGGCGCGCTGCCGTAGCGGTGCGTCCGCGTACGCATCGCGCTTTCCAAGCTCGCAGAACTGGCCAAAGGGGCGCAGCAGGCCGAGGGAGGTCTGCACGGCCTCCTCCCCCGCCAGCGAGTTGAGGACCGCGTCGACGCCGCGCCCGCCCGTCGCCGCCCTCACGCCGGCGCCGAAGGCCGCGGGCTCGCGCGACGAGAAGACGGCGCGAGCGCCTGCAGCGGTGTACACGCCGCCCTCGGGGCGGGGAGACGGCGCTGCGCAGCGTCCTCCGAGCACTGTGTGAGTACGGGGGGAGGGAGGGGGGGGGGGTACTACGAATTCAGCAGAGCACAGACAAGCATGCGTGTCCTCGCGAGCGCTAGATTCAGCCTCTAGCCGCCGAGACACTTCCTAGATACTTCCTACACACTTCCTAGACACTTCCTAGACACTTCCTAGACGTTCAGCTTCTAGGCGCCACGCGCCGATGGAGAGAAGCAGGCGCCGCTTCGCCTCCGTCGAGGCGGTCGCGTAGACGTCGCAGCCGGCGGCGAGGCAGAGGAAGACCGCGGCGAGGCCTATGGGAAGGTTCCAGGAAGGCTCCGGGAAGGGTCCAGGAAGGGTACGGCAGAGGTAGAGGGCGGCGAGGCCGACGCCGCCGGCAGCGGAGTGGACGAGCACCGCGTCGCCGCGCCGCACGCGCGCCTGCCCAGTGCAGCGCCATGCGGTGATCTCGGGTCAACTCAGGGCGTCTCGGGTCATCTCGTCACCAGCCAAGCGGTGGTCTCGGGCCATCTCTTGATTATCTCGGGCCATCTCAGGTCATCTCAGGTAATCTCAGGTAATCTCAGGTAATCTCAGGTAATCTCGGGTAATCTCGGGTAATCTCAGGTCATCTCGCGTCGCCTGCCAGTGCAGCGCCAGCCAGGCGGTGGCATACGCGACGGTGCCGCTGACGGCCTCGACGTCGCTCGTCCCGTCGGGTGCCCGCCAGACCCACCGCCCGCTCGTGACGAGGAACGAGCCCATCCCCGCCGGCGGCACGCCCACCACGCGGTCGCCCGCGGCCACGTGTCTGTTCCCAGTCAGAGGTGTGAAGAGACGCCGTTCACGCCTCCCACCCGGCCTCCGGCGGGCAGTTGCTCCTCACGGCGGCTCCGACTCCGGTCACGACGCCGACGCACTCGCCGCCGAGGCCGAGCGAGCGGCCAGCCTGCTCACGGCCGCGCGGTGTGAAGAGACGCCGTTCACACTCTCGCCGCCGAGGCCGAGCGAGCGGGCCGCAAACCACAACGTCCGAGATTGCGCCCTTTGCCAGCAGCACGTCGCGAAAGTTGAGCGCCCACGCGTCAGCACGCACCTCGACCTCGTCCGCCGCAAGCGACGCCGCGCGCGCGCGCCGCTCGAAGCGCACGCCTCCGCCGCCGCCTCCGCCCCCGCTGCCGACGCGCACCACGTAGCCCTGGTCTGGCGGCGTCGGCGGCGGCGGCTCCGGCAGGCCGAGCGGCAGCAGAGGCGGCTCATCGGCAGCAGGAGCACCGCAGGCGGAGACGAGGCGGAGGCCGAGCTCTCGCGCTCGCGCAGAGACGACGACGCCCCACCTCGCGCCCGGCGCAACCGCGACAGCCGTCGGCGACTCTGCCGCGGAGGCGGAGATCGCCGCGAGGTGCGGGGCCGGGCTGTCTCCGTCGGCTGCAATGTGGAGCACTCGCACCGCGCCGCTAGAGGAGGCGGAGGCGGGGGAGGCAGGGGCGGGGGGCGAGGCGGCGGGGGCGGCGGGGGCGGCGGAGGCGGCGGGGGCGGCGGGGGCGGCGGGGGCGGCGGAGGTAGGGGCGGGGGTAGGGGCGGGGGCGGAGGCGAGGTGGAAGGAGAGGCGTGTCGGGCGGGATGTTGCGACGAGGCGAAGTCCCGTCACCTATGGAACAGTTCCGAGAAGGTTCGCGGGCAGGCGCCGGGCGTCAACGAGGCGCATGCCCGTCACCTCCGCCACCGCGCCGCCGCCCTCGTCGATGAGGGAGACGGAGTGGCCGTCGATGTCGGCTGCAGAGGCGCACGCCGCGTACGGTTCCGCCTAGGCGAGATTGCAATCTCGGCTGGCACCTCGGCTGCACGACGCTAGTAAGTGCGTCTAGCAGGTGCCGAGGGCCGTCGGGTGGCTGCCAGCTGAGAGAGCGGCTGGGCGGCGCGTGGTGGCGTCTCGGAAGTGTCTCGGAAGTATCTCGGAAGCGTCTCAGACGCGTCTCGGAAGCCTCTCGGAAGTGTCTCGGAAGAGTCTCGGAAGCCTCTCGGAAGTATCTCGGAAGCCTCTCGGAAGAGTCTCGGAAGAGTCTCGGAAGCCTCTCGGAAGCGTCTCGGAAGCGTCTCGGAAACGTCTCGGAAGCCTCTCGGAAGTGTCTCGGAAGTGTCTTGCGAGCGCCACACGCCTCGCCGGGCCACCACGAAAACCGGTCGATCGTCGCCGGCACTCCCATCACCCCTCCGGCGGCGAAGGTCGCAAGCTGCATAGCCGCGTCAATCGCGCCCGGGCAGAGCCGGCGTGCGCCGCCGCGCCGCGCCGCCGCAGCCTCCCCCGTCCTCGCCCCGCCTCCAGTGAGCATCCCCCTCGCCCACCCGCCGCCAGCGCCGGCGGCGGTGTGATCACACCTCGCGGCGGCGGCGGCGGCGGCGGCGGCGGCGGCGGCATCGCCGGCGGCAGCTGCGGGCGCGTGGGCGGCGCGCGGAGCAATCTGCACCTCCTCCAGCTGGGCAAAGGCGGGGCCGTAGCAGAAGCCCTGCGCGGCAAAGATGCGGTACGGCGACACGCGCCGCACCCCCGCCGTCGCGCCAAAGGGCAGAGAGGCTCCGGACGGCGGAGAGGCTCCGGCCGGCGGAGCGGGCAACGGGGGCTTGACGCCCACGCGGAAGGCCATGCTCGCGTGCGTCGCTCCGCCGCAGCTCACCTGTTCACACCGCCGCCGTGAAGAGACCGCCGCCCGCGCACACGCCACACGCCCGCTGCAAGGGTGCGGCTCACCTCGGCTGTGCCCTGCGACGCTGTCCCGAAGCTGACCGACAGCAAGCACGCGCGGCGGTCGCCCAAATCGAGCGGCCTCTCGAAGCGACAGTCGCGCAACTCGACGCCGCGGCCGCTTCCGCCGCCTCCGCCGCCGCCTCCTCCGCCTCCGCCGCCTCCTCCGACGCCTCCTCCTCCGCCGCCTCCTCCTCCGCCTCCGCCGCCTCCGCCTCCGCCTCCGTTGCCGCCGCTGCGCGTAGCCTCTGCGGCGAGAATGCCCTCGACAGCCCACGCGAGGTAGGCGGAGGCGGGCATGAGGGGCTGGCCGGCCGCCACGTGCTGCTGCAGCAGCCGCCACGCGGGCGGCGACGCGGCGCCGGGGCCCAGCTCGAGGCGAAAGAGGTGGAGGGAGTGGGAGAGGGCGGTGTGGGCGCCGGCGACGGGGTGGAGGGCCGACGCCGGCAGCGGCGGCGGCGGCGGCAGAGGCGGCGGCGGCGAGGCGGTGAGCGAGGAGAGGAGGTGCGCGTCTTCCTTCGCGAATAGCGTCGCGTGCGCCGCATAGTCGGCCCACGACGGCACCTGCTCACCGGCGGACGCGTGAAGTGACGCTGTTCACAGCTGGAGGGCGTAGCGTCGGCTTCATGAAGGCACGTCGAGAACGAGCTGAGGGGAGGGCGGAGGAGCGTCGAGGATCAAGCCCAGCTGGCGCAGCCCTGCCTCGACCTGTTCACAGCGAGGCGTGTCAAAAGACGCTGCTCACAGCCGGAGGGGCGGCCCGCCGCTTCGCCTCGACCGAGCAAAAGGCCTCGCCCGCCACCGGGTCAATGGCGTGGTCTGCGGCCATGCCTGCACCCGCCCAGCCCCCCCAGCGGATCGCGTCGCCGCGCAGTATCTCGTCGAGCGCTGCGTTGGCCGCGGCGTAGGTGGCCTGGCCAGGGGCGAAGAGGGTGCGGGAAGGGTGCGGGAAGGGTGTGGGGAGGGTGCGGGGAGAGTGCGGGAAGGGTCGGCGCATCTCGGCGCATCTCGGCGCATCTCGGCGCATCTCGGCGCGTCTCGGCGAATCTCGGCGCATCTCGGCATGCAAATCGCCTGCCCCACGGGGCCGATCACGGCCGAGGACGAGGAGAAGGCAACCAAGCGCGACCCTACCGCGAACCTACGCGACACTTCCGAGAAGGTTCTTGGGGGAGGCTTCCGGGAAGGTTCACACGGCCCGCGCTGCGGCTGTGCCGGCGTCGCAGGTTCCGCACGCCCGCGAGCTTAGGGCGGAGCAGCGCGGCAAGCCCCGGCTCGGACACGTGCTGCATGAGCTGGTCGCCGATGACGCCGGCGCAGTGCACAACCAGCTGCGCGTCCGGCAACCGCTCGACCTGCTCACAACGACAGCCGTGAACGAGACGCCGTTCACACGGCCAGCGGCGCGCTCCGACGACCGCTCGACCTCGCTCCATGCGCCCACGTCCGCCCTGACTGCCTCTGCCCTCCCATCCGCCACCAGCTGCGCAAGCAACGCGGCGTCCGTCTCCTTCCCGCCGCCGCCGCCACCACCGCTGCTACCGCCACCGCCACCGCCGCCGCCGCCGCCGCCGCCAACGCCGCCGGCACCGCCACCACCGCTGCTGCCGCCACCGCCACCGCCGCCGCCGCCGCCGCCAGCAGCGCCGCGGCTTCCCACAGCGCCATCCCCACTGGCAGCCTCGCCGCTCGCGCGCGATGAAGCAGCGTCACGGCGTGTCGCGTCGGCCTCGGCGTGAGAGATGCTCTCCCACCCCTCCCTCTCCCACCCCTCCCCCCCCTCGCCCCCCTCGCCCCCGGCTCCTCTCAGTTCGCGGCCGCCCGAACGACCGACCAGGACCACCCGCCGCGCGCGCCCCGACGAGAGAAGCCACCGCCCCACCTGTGGTT
>NW_005200982.1:1091715-1133987 GCF_000372725.1 Emiliania huxleyi CCMP1516 | reverse complement strand
TGGGGGGAACGATTAAGCTCGACTCTATCTCTACACGTGGGTTGGGGGGGATTGCGCTCCTTGCGAGCGACACGCAGAAGTCCGCGTAGCGGAGCATACCGAGGCGTGTCCGCCAGCAGTGCAAACACTTGCACCGGCCCTCCCGTCGCCCGCGCCTCCGCCGCCGCCGCGCCGCCGCGCGAGAGGTGTCCTTCGGCGCCAGAGGGCGCCGCGCCGCCGACATCGACGAGGAGGCAGAGGCAGCGCCAGAGCAGCGCCTCCGCGCCGTCCAAGTCCGCGCCACCCCCAGCGATCGCAAGGGCGCCGTGCGTCGCTGCGGCGGCGGCGGCGTCGGCCCAGTCAACCATGATGCACCGGCAGGGGAGCTGGAGGGAGGCCACAAAGGCCGCGCCACCCTCGCCGTCGGCGACGACCGGGAGGACGCCAAGACAGAGCTCCGCCACCTCGGCCGCATCCCACACCACCTCGTAGCGGCAAACCCCGTCCGCCCGAGCGCCGCCGCCGCCGCCGCCCGCCGGCGCAGCCACCCCCTCCGCCGCCGCCGAAGCGGCGGCGGCGGTAGGTGTGGCCGCGGGGCGGCCAGGCTCGGCGACCGGGAGGGTGGCGAGGCTGGGCGGCGGCAGAGGCGTCTTCGGCGCGAGCGGCGTTCGGCGTGGCGGCGGAATCCTGTTAGTGACTCGGGAGTCATGTTAGAAGTGGTGAAGCAGACGTCGGCGCGCGGCGTGGCGGCGGCAGCCTAGCATCGGCGGCGGAGGAGGGGGGGGAGGCGGAGGAGGCGGCCGAGAGGATGACGTGGGCGTTGGTGCCTCCGATCCCGAAAGAGGAGACGCCGACGACGCGCGGAATGCAGCTCCTCCACCCCCCTGCTAGAGAGTCACCTCTGCCGCCGCCGCCGCCGCCGCCGCCTACGCCTCCGCCGCTTCCGCTGCCTCCGCCGCCGCCGCCTCCGCCTCCTCCGGCCGCCGCCGCCACCTCGATCGGGATCTCGTCCCACGGGATGAGCGAGTTGAGGGGGTCCGCGTGGGCCGTCGGCGAGACGGCGCCGTGCCACACGCAAAGGCACGCCTGCTCGTGATTGTGACACGTAGTGCTCGTGATTGTGACACGTAGTGCTCGTGACTCGTGATTGTGACACGTAGTGCTCGTGATTGTGACACGCCTGCTCGTGATTGTGACACGCGTGACACGTGATTGCTAATGGCTCGTGATTGTGACACGCCTGCTCGTGATTGTGACACGGTTGCTCTAGTAGTGCACAGTTGCTTCTGGCGCAGAGGCACGGCTGACGAGGGTCGCGGCGGCTACACATGCATGGCGCATCAGCTACAACGCAGCGGTGAAGCAATGAATGAGTCATTAGCGAATCGCTACTCCATTGACACCTTGACGAGGGACGCCACGCCGGCGACCGTGTTTGTGTGGCCGATGTGGCCCTTGATCGAGCCGACGACCAGCTTTGCGCCGCCGGCGGCGCTGCGCCCCGCGTGCAGCGCCGCGAGCGCGCCAACCTCGATAGGGTCGCCCACCCGCGTGCCGGTGCCGTGCGCCTCGACATAGTCGACGTCGGCCGCCTCGCGACCCGCGTCGGCGAGGGCCATCGCGATGACCTCCCTCTGCCCCGCCTCGGAGGGCTGGCTGAAGGTCGACTTGCGGCCGCCGTCGTTGTTGAGGCCGACCCCCTCCAGAGTCGCGTACGCTCGGCGTACCGACGCCGCCGTGAGCACCACCAGCGCCGCGCCGTCGGCAGGGACGGTCCCCGCTGCAGCGTCGCAGAAGGGTCGGCAGACGCCGTCGGCCGCCCAGATCATACCCGCCACAGAGCGGACGGGGTCGTCGGGCGAGCAGGAGGCGCCTAATTGATGGCGGGGGACGGTCTCATCATGATGTGATTGGCCTTGAATGAGGGTCGTCGGGCGAGCGGGAGGCGCCGCCGCACAGCGCGACCTCGCAGAGGCCAAGGCGGATGGCGTGGGCGGCGCGCGCGACCGCGACGAGGGAGGAGGAGCAGGAGGTGGCGACCGTCTCCGCGGGGCCTCGCAGGTCGAGGTGGTAGGCCAGGGCAGACGCAAGGAAGTCCTTATCGTGCCCAACCTCTGCGCTAAAGTAGGCGTCCGGCCGTTCGCGCCTAAACAACAAGGATGAGTAAAGTACACCTCCATGAATCATTACTTAAAGTAGTGGTCCGGCCGATTGCACCGCATGGCGTCGAGACCGTCCAAGTGCGGTAGCGAGCCGCCACACACAAAGACGCCGACGCGGCCGGGCGGCGCCAGCGCCTGCGCCGCCTCGTCCCACCAGCCGGCGTCCTCGAGCGCCTCGTGTGCAAGCTCGAGCAGCTGTGAATGAGCTGTGAATAGAGAGCTGTGAATAGAGAGCTGTGAATGTCGCCTCATGCGCAAGCTCGAGCAGCTGTGAATGAGCTGTGAATAGAGAACTGTGAATAGAGAGCTGTGAATGGCGCCTCGTGCGCGAGCTCGAGCAGCTGTGAATGAGCTGTGAATAGAGAACTGTGTATAGAGAGCTGTGAATGGCGCCTCGTGCGCAAGCTCGAGCAGCTGTGCATGAGCTGTGAATAGAGAGCTGTGAATAGAGAGCTGTGAATGGCGCCTCGTGCGCGAGCTCGAGCAGCAGCCGCAGCTCTCGGCTGAAGCCCGTCGCTCGCTCGACAGTCAGGCCCCACCTCGCCAGCTCAAGGCCTATCAACAAACGAATGATTCGTTGTCAAGTACTTAATCAGAGCCCCCCCCGCACGAGCTCGAGGCCTTCGTCCGCCACGACGCCCTTGCGACGCACGTACGCAGCGCCTCCCGCCCCCTCCGCCGCCTTGCCGCCGTGCCGCCGTGCGGCGGCGGCGGGCGAGGCGGGTGCGGGTGCGGGGAGGGGAAGCGTCGACAGGCCATCCGAGTCTGCAGACTGCAGCATCTCCCACAGCCCCTCCAGCGAGGACGCGCCCGGCAGACGCACCGCCATGCCGGCGACGGAGACAGAGTGGCGCCCATCGTCCCGCAATCCAGCTCCTCGCGCCGGCGCACCAGCCGCATGCGATGACCCGTAACGAGGCGACCGCCGAACGCCGCCGCCGCCGCCGCCGCCGCCGCCGCCTCCTCCTCCTCCGTCGCTGTCCTCGCGCATGAAGGCGGCGAGGCGGGCGGCGGTAGGGTGCGCGAAGAGCGACGCGACGCGCACGCCGAGAGAGGCGCAGAGCCGCAGCGCGAGCACCGAGGTGCCGCCGGCTTCGAAGAAGTCGTCTGCTGCTGTGATGCGTCGGCCGAGCTGCTCCGACATCGCCGCCAGCACGCGCGACTCCAATGAGGCGAGGGTGGAGGTGAGGGCGGAGGCGGAGGCGGAGGCGGAGGCGGAGGAGGCGGTGGCGGTGGCGGAGGCGGAGGCGGAGGCGCCATCACCGGAAAGAGCGAGGGCTGGCGGCGCGTCGCCAGCAGCGCCGGAGGGTGGTGGCGGGCTCGCTGGCTTGAGAGGGGGCGAGCCGACATGCTCAGAGCCGTAGAGCACCGCGGGGAGGCGCTGCAGCAGCGCGCGTCGGTCGCGCTTGCCGGTGTGCGAGTACGGGATGGCGCCCACCGGCAAGACGGCGGGCTGTGCACCGCCACGCGGGAAGCTGTCTCGCACGAAAGACGCCACGGCGGGTGGGTCGTCCGTCACGACGCACGCCCAGACCTTGTCTCGGAAGACGAGGGCGACGCAGTCTCTCACCGCAGCGCACCCCGCTAGCGCCGCCTCGACCCCGCCGAGGTCGACGCGGTGGCCGAGCACCTTGACAACGCTGTCCAGTCGACCCTCGATAGAGAGCCAGCCGCCGCACCGCCTCCCGCGGTCCCCCGAAGCAAAGGCGTTGACCTCGCCGCCGCCGCCGCCGCCCGCGGCGCCCTCGCCGCCATCGGCGCCCTCGCCGCCTGGCGTGAACGCGGAGGCATCCTCGCCCGTGAGGTACCCGCGCTCCATGTTCCAGCCGCGGTGGAGGATGCGGCCGCTCCCTTCGTCGAGCAACACCTCGTTTCCCCACACCACCTCGCCCGCACCGCCGCCGCACACAGGCACGTTGGTCATCCCGGCGGCGGCCGCCGCCTCGCAGACCGCCGCGTCCACCTCGCGAAGCATGCAGATGTCGGCGGCGGTCTCGGTCGTCGACAGGACGTTCGACATGGTGACTGAGGGGAAGGCGCGGAGGAAGGCGAGGGCCGTGGCCACGGGCAGCGCCTCGCCAGACACCATCACATGCCGAAGGCACGCAGGCAGAGGCGACCGGCCGCCACCGCATCCGCCCCCGGCGTTGCCGTCGCCCCCGGCCCCACCGCCGCCGCACTGCTCCGTTAGCATCTGCAGCTGGCCAGGCGTGAGACAGTCCACCCAATCCGCGCGGGCGTCAGCGAGGAACTGCGCTAGCCCGCGCACGTCGACAGTCAGCTGCGGAGGGACGAGGAGGAGGGCCCCGCCTTGGCAGAGCGGGAGGTGCCAGTACCACGCCAGGAAGAGCCCCATCGCCACGCGCCTAGCCGGCAATGAATCATGCCCCTCGTTTGATCCATGTTTAGGCGAGGAAGAGGCCCCGGAGGAGAGAGAGAGAGAGAGAGAGAGAGAGAGAGAGAGAGAGAGAGAGAGAGAGAGAGAGAGAGAGAGAGAGAGAGAGAGAGAGAGAGAGAAAACGAGGCCCCGTCGCCACGCACCGTCCCATCGTGGCGAGAGGGAGGTGGTACGCGCGCCACCGAACCCAATGCGCAATCCGCCACCGCGTCACCGCCATCGCCTTGGGCCGCCCCGTCGAGCCTGTTCACGGCGCGGGCGGGTGAGCAGCCACGGCCGCCCACGCCGCCTAGCCCGCACCAGCCGCGTCGGTCGCCAGAGGTCCAGTCGATAAACGCGGTCCCTCCGAGCTCGCTCGCCGCCGCCGGCAGCCTACGTGATGAACACGCCAACCTCAGGGCGGGAAGACGGTGGTGTGCAGCGTCTTCAGAGCACCGCGTGAATACAACGGAGAGGAGTCCAGTGAATACAGCGGAACAAAGGTGAATACAGCTGAATACGGGTGGCCCTCTCGGGCGCCAGTTGGGAGACAAGAATACGAATTCTGCTTCTGGGGCCGGAAGCCTCGCCGTGATCTCACAAGGGGAGAGGAAGGGCGGCAGCGGCAGAGCAGACAGGTCGATCACGAACGGCGCGGCTGCCTCCGCTCCAGCCGAGAGGCTCTCTGGCGGCGGCGGCGGCGGCTGCTGCTCGTCGGTGTCGATGGAGTCAGCGGAGCCGACGAGGATGGCGCGGCACTTCACACGAGAGAGCTGGTAGCGGCGCAGCGGCGCAAAGGGAGAGAGGACGCAGGGAGCGAGGCCGCGCATGCCCAGCCCGAGGTGCGACACCACCAGCAGCAGCGAGGGCGGGAGCAGCACCCCCACTCTTCCGCCCGAAGACAGGTCGACGCCGCGGCTCGACAGCGCGTCGCCGAGCGCCCAGGCGGCGCCGCAGAGGTGTGCGTACGAGACGTCGGCGCCGCCGTCGTGGAGAGCGGCGGCGTCCGGGCAGCGGCGCGCGTGCTGCAGCACCATCTCGGGCACGGTGCTCAGGTGCAGCGAGCAGACTGTCGCCACCGCCTCCTCCCACTCTCTAGCGGCGACCGACGGCGCCGCAAAGTTCCGCACGGACGCGTGCGGGCCCGCAGGAAGCTGTGCGGCGGCCGAGTCGGTCACCACGTAGAGAGGCCTCGGATGCGAGGCCAACAGCGCACGCACAGCCTCGTGCGGGCCGCAGAGCACGTACCGCTCTTCGCCCGTAAGCACGGCCGCTTCGACGGCCCGGACGGGCCACCCGCTCGCCTCGCGTGGGAGAGGCGCCGCAGCGACAAGGACGACCGTGTCGAGAGGCTCGCGGAAGCCGTCGCGGAGCGGGTCGACGTTCAGCCGCATCGCGCTCGGCGACGACACCAGCAGCGACGCCAGCGGCGTGAGGAGCAGAACGTGCCCAAAGTGAAAAGAATTTGACCTCACGTAACTAACACCTGTTGTATGTAGAAAGATGGCGATAACACAGGTACACCCAAAAGAGTCATGGGAAGCAGCGAGAGAAGAAAAACACGGTGGCGCCACACGCCTGCCTGGGCATCTGCCAGCCGCCTGTGGCGGCTCTCTGGCAGGCATGGCTCCAGGCGCTCCGGCCGCCGCAGTCGTCGCCGATGCTGAGCCGGACGACGTGGCGATGCTCGACGGCAACACGATCGAGGTTGCGTGGCCGCAGACGCGCGACGGCGTCATCAAGATGCGCAAGCGTGTGGGCACGGTGCGCTATCGGCCAAAGCAGCAGCGAAATCGGTTCGAGAATGTCTATCTGATCGAGTTTGAGAGGCGGCCCGGCACGCCCCGCACGGCCAAAGGGCCGCGGCTCCGAAAGACGAGATGGGAGAAGCTTCGCGGGCGCACGTATGTCGTGCTGCGCTCAGCCGTGCTCCCGAAGCCTGCTCGCACGCGGTATTCGCCTGAGGAGATCGAGGCTGTGCGAGTGAGACTCGAGGCGGGAGAGATGCAGGCGAGCATCGGGCTGGGCATTGGGCGCACGAAAAATGCAATCAACGGGCTAGCGAAGCGTTTCGTGCCAGGCTATGCGCCGCTGTCGACTGGAGACGGGCCGCGGGTGAAGAGCGGTGTCACTATCGAGCTGGTCGAGAGCGCGATGCTCACGCTGCCCGAGTACGAAGGCACGGCGCTTGAGATATTTGAGGCGGTCAAGCGGCAGGCGGCGACGGGGGGTGTCGCGCTGAACCTCGAGACTGCGCCTGGTGAGCGTGCGAAGTCGCGTGCGGAGGCTAGTATGGGAGCGCTTCTCACCAATCGAAAACGCTGCCGGGGGGTGTCGCGCGCAGAGGCCAGCGTTTCGAAGCTTCTCACCGATCGAAGACACTTCCCTCAGTTCTCCGCCACCGGGGAGAAGCGCCTGTCGGACGTGCAGACAGACAGAGGCCGTGGACGCGCAGATGAGCGTGCTCGAGATTGGAGACGAGTGCGAGCGCCTGTCTACAAATACTCGCCGCCGGACGTCACCGCCGAGCGAGAGCCGGGCCTTCCGAGCACGAAGCGCGTCAGGGCTCACACGCCCAACGTCGGCGGCCCCAAGAAGTCGGCGCGCAAGACGAAGGAGCTTCTGGCTGGCGGCGACCGACGGCATGGGTGATGGGGTGGTGACCTGAGCCATTGCCAGCGCCGCGTTGGCGACGGTGCGTACGTTGTACGTTGACTGTGTACTGTGCACTACTAGTACAGTACTATAGTGTATAGTGTGTACTAGTACCTCCCGCGCGTTAGTATTACTACGGCTCCGGGGGTCCCTCTTAACAGGCGTACGGAACGGCTCTACGGCTTTTATATACACACTCGTATAGCTCGTGAGGAGCTCTATGACCTCTCCGTCGGTCTGTGATTGTGTGTGTGATTTGTGCGGTCAATAAAGTACAATCGTAGATCTTCGCATGTATATCATATCGGTGAATGCGCACCACCAGGCACCAGCACCGATCGCGTGGCCTTGTTCAACACGACAGATTGCAGCTTGCACGTGCTTGCTGACGCGGACTGCGCGAAGAGACGGGCCATATATGGCACATCCCGTCGTTCTCGTTGACATCGTCGTGCACGCTCGCAGCACTATTCGGCGCCTCCTCGAGACGGCCCTCTATTGTTGGACCTGGTTTGTACTCGCTCTCCGTATGTGGACCCGGGGCTAGCAGCATCCTCTGAAGCGAGGCGGCGGCGCAACATTACGCCCCGCTGAGCTCCTATGTGCCCTTCTTGGCGGCCGCCGCCGCCGCCGCCGCCGCTTTTGCCTCCCGCACATCCCTGGCGCGGTCTAGGGGGCGGGCTAGGGCGCGGGGCACAGGAAGTCCTGCTTGCCTTACCGTTTTCTCGCGTGTTTGCGGCGGGCACCTAGGCAACCGCTCACGGCATGCCGGGGCAGCCGGTGCCTGGTTCTCACCTCGGCTGCGCCGCGAGCCGGCCCGCCTCGGAGCAGATTGCATGGGTACACTTTCCCAAAGGGGGGACATCTCTCGGCACCACATTGGCGCACTATGCGAGCAACTCGACGCTCCGACCAGACGCGACCATGCCCTCCTGCACCCGGGATGGCTGGATGTTGCGCGACGAGCTCGGGCGGCAAATGCCGGCTGGCCATCGCTGCGCCGGCGCTGCGTCCGAGCTTCAGTTCCTCAGCCGGTTCCCGATGGCCCACTGGTTTCACTGCCGGTTCTGGGGCAAGGACGAGCAGCCCAAGGGCGCCGGGGGCGCCTTTAACTTTGGCGCGCATTCGGAGATAACGCCAGCGGCGCTATTACCCACCTTCCACAGCGGCACACGACTGCATCTCGGCTGCATCTTCTGGTTCCTTGCGGTAGGCGTGGGACGCCTATCGCGGCCGCTTCTTCACCACCTTTCGCGAGCCCGTGCAGCGCGTGACCTCCGCCTACCTTTGGTTTGGACCCGCGTGGCCACGCTCCACGCGGATGAACGCGACTGCCTACGCCATGCACGTGCGCGGTACCGCCACCAAGATGCTGGCGGGGCAGATGAGCGGCGCGCGCTGCAACTCGCGCTGGGGCGCGAGAGCCGCTCTCCGAGATCTGCCGAGATTCGCCGAAATCCTCCGAGATTCGCCGAGATTCGCCGAAATCTGCCGAGACGGAGATTCGCACTCGTTCTTCGCTACGTTTAGGCGCGTGCGACACGTCGGTCGAGCCGGACCTCTCCCTCGCCACTCGCAGGCTGAAGGAGGGGTTTGCGTTTGTTGGCCTTACCGAGGAGAGGGCTCTCTTCGCCTGCCGTGTTTCGTCGTTCACTCCGCACAAACTCCCATTGGCGATCGAGTAGGAGTGGGCCCTCTCTGTCTGCCTCTTCCACGCCGCCTTTCCCTCCCCCTGCCGCGCCATCTCGGAGTTTGGCAATGCGCGCCAAGGCAGCGGCAGCGCAGCGGAGCGGCGCGCCGTCGCCTCTGACGTCGCCGCAGTACGGGACCCGTACGACGAGGCGCGCGAGATGGCGAAGAGATACTGGTGGGGATGTGGCGACTATAGTCTTAGACAGACCCGCGATGAGGCGCGCGAGGTGACGGCGAGACGCAGCTCTGCGAGCGAAAGGCATTTCGGCATTAGGACCACTTTTCCTCTTCCAGCGGATGAATAGGCGCTCTACGCGGTTGCAACCGACCTCTTCTGGGCTGCTGTTGAGCAGCACAGCCTCACGCGCGCTGCGTGCGAGCGCATCTGTCCCGGCGGCGACTTTGATCGGACGTCGTTCACGCGCGAGGCGAGCGCGGAGCAGGGGTGGGGCATGGAGCGGGGCGGAGACCGAGGTGTCGGCTCGGGCGAGAGCGTCAACGCGAGCCGCCACGTCCGGCGGCACGGCGACGGTCCGCACAACACGAGCCCCATCTCGCTGCTGCACGCTGGTGCGAGGGCGCGGGGTGCGGCGGATGGGAGTGGCGTGGTCGCGTTCAGGCGGACGGGCGCAGCGCGGCGGCCGTCGCGGAGTCGGCAGCGCCTTCATGAAGGTGGGCATTTGTACTCAACTGATCGTGATTGAAAACTGCAGTTTCCGTGTGTGAGAGTGTGTCGTAGTAGAGGTACCCGCCATATATTTTCTTTGGAAATTCTTTTTTTTTGCCTGCCGCGTTTTTTGAGAGCGCCGCCTGCGGTGTTAAGAAAGACACGCTCGCTCGCACACACACGCCGCACTGCACCTCTCGCACGGATTTTGCGAAAATAATTCTGCGCGAGTTCTGCCCGGCTGGCTCGTGAGCCGGTGCCGCTCGCGCCGCGGGCATGAAGTTCGGCAAGGACCTGCAGCAGTACCGCGCGCCCGGGTGGGAGGACGACTACATCGACTACAAGGAGCTCAAGCTCATCCTCAAGCGCCTCGAGGACGACGACGCCACCAAGGACGAGGTCGACGCCGAGTTCTTCCAGGCGCTCGAAGACAACCTCGAGAAGGTGAACCGCGCCTTCCTCGAGAAGTGCCAGCACCTCGAGGCGGTCCTCGACCAGACGCCCGTCGGCCGGGAGCGCTGGTCCGCCAAGGAGCCCTCCTCGCGCGCGTCTGGCGGCTCTTGCGGGCCAGGCACGCCGCGCCACCCAGGCACGCCGGCATCGCTGGCGTCGCTGTCGCTCGGGCCGCCCTCGTCGGGCGCCGCGGACAGGTCTGGCGGCGGCGTGCCTTCGCCAAAGCCGGCTCGGCTCAAGGCGACGCCGCTCGGCGACGGCCGCGAGGGCGACGCGGCGGCGGCGGCGGCGGAGATTGAGGCGAAGCTAGCGGAGCGCGAGTTCTACGAGGCGTATCGGATGCTCGGGCGGCTGCAGACGTACGTCTGGATCAACACGAAGGGGTTCCAGAAGATCATGAAGAAGTACGACAAGCGGATGGAACTGCTGCTGTGAACAGCGTCTCTTCACACCTCCAGCTGTGAACAGGTATGACAAGCGGATGGAGCTGCGCGGCACAGCGCAGGAGCTCGGCCCAGAGTTTGAGGCGCGGCTCGAAAAGGAGGCCTTCTGCTCCGGCAAGATGAGCATCCTAGCAGAGATGTTCAAGTCGCGCCGGCCCGGCGGAGTGTCGTCGAGCGGGATCGCAGCCGCAGGCAGCCGGCCGCAGCTACAGCTCATCACGGGCAACGCAAACAGCGAGCTCTCCAGCGAGATTGCGGCGAGACTTGGGGTGCCTCTCACGCCGGCCAAGATCGCGCGCTTCCCGGACGGCGAGGTGTCGATTCAGATTCTGGAGAACGTGCGCAACTCGGACGTGTACATCATACAGCCAACCTGCCCTCCGGTGAACGACAACCTGATGGAGCTGCTGCTGTGAACGGCGCCTCTTCACACCCGCGCACCCGTGAACAGGTGAACGACAACCTGATGGAGCTGCTTCTGTGAACGGCGCCTCTTCACACCTCCAGCCGTGAACAGGTGAACGACAACCTGATGGAGCTGCTGCTGTGAACGGCGCCTCTTCACACCTCCAGCCGTGAACAGGTGAACGACAACCTGATGGAGCTGCTGCTGTGAACGGCGCCTCTTCACACCCGCGCACCCGTGAACAGGTGAACGACAACCTGATGGAGCTGCTGCTGTGAACGGCGCCTCTTCACACCTCCAGCCGTGAACAGGTGAACGACAACCTGATGGAGCTGCTGCTGTGCGCGTCGGCGGTGCGGCGCGCCGCCGCGGCGCGCGTGACGGCCGTGGTGCCGTACTACGGCTACGCAAGGCAAGACCGCAAGGAGCGGCCGCGCGTGCCCCTCTAATTACTACTTAACACCCGTCAGTAATGATTGGTTGTGGTATTAACTTTTTAATTAGGAGCGGTCGCGAGTGCCCATCTCCGCGGCGGACGTTGCGAAGATGATGGAGGCGACGACGAAGGGGGGGGGGGGGACCTCCGGACGGCGTATTTCTTTTTTGTGCCCACCGCAGTTCTGCTGCTTCTCTCTCAGGCGATGGGGGTGGACCGGGTGTGCTGCGTCGACCTGCACTGCGGCCAGATCCAAGGGTTCTTCGGCCCGCGCACGCCGGTGGAGAGCCCCATCTCTCCCCATCTCTCCCCATCTCTCCCCATCTCTCCCCATCTCTCCCCATCTCTGCCCACATCTCCCCATCTCTCCCCACCTCTCCCCATCTCTCCCCATATCTCCCCATATCTCCCCATCTCTCCCACATCTCTCTCCACATCTCTCCCACATCTCTCCCCTTAGGTAGACAACCTCTGGGCCCAGTATTAGTCCTCATCATTGCCAGCAGTGAATACTTGGTAATGGACACCACAGGTGGACAACCTCTGGGCCACGCCGATCGCGGTGTCCTACTTCAAGACGCGCGAGCTCAACAACGTGGCCGTGGTCTCGCCGGACGCAGGCAGTTAACTAGCAGTTAATCAGTAGTTAACTGCTAGTTAACTAGCAGTTAACTAGCAGTTAACTAGCAGTTAACTAGCAGCTAACTAGCAGCTAACTAGCAGTTAACTAGCAGTTAACTAGCAGTTAACTAGCAGTTAACTAGCAGTTAACTAGCAGCTAACTAGCAGCTAACTAGCAGTTAACTAGTCGCCGTGGTCTCGCCGGACGCGGGCGGCGGCGTCGCGAGAGCAGATGTTTATGAACTAGCAATGATAAATGGTTAATGATTATTGATCTCAGGCGGCCTCGCGGGAGCAAAGACGCTTATGAAAGAGCAATGGTAGATGATTCATTGTCGTTAAACCACAGGCGGCGTCGCGAGAGCAAAGATGTTTCGCGAGGGCCTCGAGGCGCAGGGGATGCGAGCCTCGCTAGCGATGATCATCACGCAGCGAAGGTCGACGGGCGAACTCGGCTCGGAGATCGCGCAGGCGGCGGCCCTCTGATTCATTTATTGGTTAAGAATGATTCATAATTAAGGGCGAGCTGGGCTCGGAGATTGCACAGGCGGACCTCGTCGGCACCGTCACCGGCTGCGACTGCATCATCGTCGACGACATGATCGACACGGCGAGTAACTAGCAGTTTATTCGCAGTTAATTAGTCGACGACATGATCGACACGGCGGGATAGCCGAGAGATGGCCGAGAAATAGCCGAGAGGTGGCCGAGAAGTGGCTGAGAATGGCCGAGAGACGGCCGAGAGGTGGCCGAGAGATGATGGCCGAGTCATAGATGCGGCCGAGAGATGGCCGAGATGGACGCGGTCGCTGCTCCCCGTCAGGCGGCCCGTGGACGGCGCCTCTTCACAGCGCGAGCTGTGAACAGGCGGGCACTCTCTTCATGGCGACGAACGCGCTCAAGTCGTTCGGCGCGTCGCGCGTCTTCGCCTTCGCCACCCACGGCATCCTCTTCCGCCCGGGGGACGCGAACTCATGCGTTTGTTGTTCTTGACCAAGAGGAATGAATAGGCCTCTTCAACCCCCCGCCGAGAGATCGCCGAGCTACCGCCGAGAGATCGCCGAGAGATCGCCGATACATCGCCGAGGTGTGCAATGAGTAGGCCTCTTCAACCCGCCCGCCGCCGACCGCATCGAGGAGTGCGCCATCGAGGAGGTGCTGCTGTGAGGGCGCCTCTTCACACACCTACAGTTGTGAACAGGAGTGCGCCATCGAGGAGGTGATCGTCGCGAACACCATCCCGCTGCCGCCGTCGGTGAACCGCGAGGCGAGGAAGGTGCGCCAGATCAGCGTGGGCAAGCTCCTCGCGCAGGCCGTCAAGTGCCTCCACACACGGGCGACTCTATTCTATCGCTCGATGTTGTCACGTCCTGTGATCAGGCCATCAAGTGCATCCACACGGGCGACTCGGTACAGCGGCTCTTCGACATGGACGAGGGAGTCAACCTGCTCGCATGAGAGGGGCGCGTGGACTCGCCGTCTCCCACATATCCATCTGACTTGGGCAATCGCCCACTGGGGAGGGGTCGAATCCCTCAGACCGTACCGTATCTCTGTACACGTTAGAGAGCGAAGTCGTAATCTAATGGTAAGGTAAGGTAAGGTAGATTTCTCCACACACACACAGTGGTGGGGCAAGGGGGGGCGACCCTCGCATCTCCACGCCCGGACACGGGCAGGAGCCCCACGGCATTCAAAGTGCAAGCACTGGCCCGGTGCACGTGGGTGAGCAGCCTGCCGGCCCTCCCTCCCGACAAACCAACTCCCGCACACACACAATCGCACTCTGGCCATCGAATGACTCCGAATGACTCACTGTGTGTGCTAAGACAGAATCTCCGCAGACATCCAAAACGGGCCGTGCCGCGTTTGTGGTGTCTTCTCAAGCACTAGCATCCGGACGCCGCACACTCGAGCGGGCGGGTCACATCTATACATCTATGTGGGCCCAGTGTGCGCACTAGGCGCATATGCTAGTGCTATCCTGCGCCCTATGGGAGGCAGAGGGATGGGGGGAGGGGGGGGCAGAGGTAAGGTGGGGTGAGACTGGGGAGGGCCTCAAAGGTCCTCCATGGGGGTGGGGTCCGGCCCGAACAGGTCGAAGCCGGTCCCGCCCTAGGTCCCGCCATCGCCGCCGGCGCCGTCGCCCTCGTCCGCCTCGGAGGCGGAGGTCGTCGAGCGGGGCGTCTCGCCCGTCGCGAACCTGCCGCCGAACACGGCGTCGAATCTAATCTAATGTGAGTGAATACACAATTTTCACGATTTGGTACGTGGGCTCGCGGCGGACACGGGACACTGACAGCTTTTACAGGAAATGCCAATCGGCAGAGTTTCTACAAGTCAAGTGTGTAAAGTGTCAACACTCGCTCACCTCAGTGAGACAGTGATCAGCACTTGCCACTTGGTTCATTTTTTTAGCACGTGGCAAAAACGCACGCAACCCTCAGCTTCTCGGCCTCGCTTCTCGTAACCGCCTCGCCAGCTCCCCCACCGCTGCTGGCGGCCTCACGTCCGACGAACGCTCTCGCAGCGTCGCCAAACCCACCTGCGAGGGGTGCAGCACTCGCATGTGCGGTCAGCAAGTCCGCACGGGCGAGGCGTCAGCTGGGCATTGGGACTTCCGCACCGCCTTGTCGACGAGCGCGTCGTCGGCGCCACCGCCGCACTCGCCCCGCAGTGTCGCGCGCAGGATGCTGCGATAGTACTCCTGCTACGGAGAAGGAGTGTTTGCAAAGAGCGAGCTTCCGCCTGCGCCGTGAAGGAGCGCGCGTGCCTCTAGGCAAACAGGCTCTCCTGAGGCCGAATCCGCAGGTCCGGTCGCTTGACCGGGCTGTGGCCCGCCGCCCAGCGCGGGGCCGAGGGCGAGGAAAGTCTCCCTCTGCACCGCTGCCCACGCCGCTGCCGACTCTTGCCCGCCCTGTGAGAGAGGAATGAAACGTCCGGGCTGCGTGTGTGGCAGTCCGTGTGGTGTGGCAGTCCGCTCGAAAGTGTCTCGCATGGGGCGTCGCACCGCTTCTCCGCTCTGGCGGGCGTGATGCCGCAGCTCGATCTGGCCCACCACGAGGGCGCGCAAGGCAGACGGCACTGTGCTCCTTGAGGGGTCGCATGCCGGCTCCACCACACCCTGGAAGGTACGGCGAGGTGGTCGCGCGAGGGCTTCCCCCCATCTCCACATCCCGAGGCGCTGGCATCTCGGCTCTGTTTGTTTTATGACTATGTGCTCGCCTCTCTCGGCTGTTGTGGGTGTGCCTCTTGGCGGTCTGCCGCCAGCCAGGCCGGCCCATCCGCGCAGATCTCGGCGAGCGCTTCCGCGTGGGCGAGGGTCTCCTCGAGCACAAGTGCCGCAACCACCTGGAGGGCGGGCAAGTGACGAGGGCGCAGGAGGGGCTACTGAGGGGGCGGTAGGAACGTCGCCGTGCAGGAAAAGTCGGAGTATGAGATCGGATCCGCCTCGCGCCTGTGGCGAGAGTGCAAAGAGCGCTTCATGTAATCGCCCGGATGTGGTCGAGCGGATCGCGTTCGCGTGATGGATGGGTCGCCTTTGCCGTGGGCTGTGGAGAGCGTGTTGTGGGAGGAGCAAACTCGCGGCTATGGGCAGACTTGTCGAGTAGGGTCAGCAGCGCCTTGCCGAGGTGGAGCGGGCAACTGCTCGTTAGCTGTTTGAGCACCCGCGCCAGCTCCCCCGCGCAAAGTGGCTCCCCAGCGAAACGCTGCCCCTGCTCGGGACACGGCGCAAGTGATCTCAGATTCGTCGACGACTTGGATGAGCGTTTTTAGTGGGTCGTGGTTTATGACGGCCGCCTGCTGGCCGCCGAGCGCTGCAAATGCTGCGACGAGGTTGTCTTTAAACGCAGTGTGGCTGCGGGGCGCGAGGCGGATGAGGCGGAGCGCCCGCGTGAGCGCGGTCGACTCGCTGAGCGCCGCATGGAAGTACTGCACCAGAAACCCAATCGGTTCTGCACGGAAGAGTGGAGGGAGGGGTGGCGGAGAGGAGGGGGGAGTCGCTGCTGAAACCATGGACGCGAGCCTCGCACCTGCTGGTCGGTTCTCGAGCAGCAGCGCGAGCGCGTCGCGCATGTACGGCGCAACGCCGCACCGATCAAGGTACTCCTCGCCGTCGAAGGACGAGGTGCGCTGCGGCTCGCCGCCCCAGGTTGTGATGCGCATGTATTTAATGTGCGCCACACGCACGACCGGCACGGCACGGTCGGTTAGGTAGGTAACGACAACGAGAACAGGTCGCGACAAGGTCGCGATACCTCGCAATGGAATTTTACAACAAAGCTCCCTCGGGACTGGCGCGCACTGGCATTAACACAGGTATGGAAAATAACGTACGGGCCCTCAGCGGAGCTGGGAAGAGGACCGCCGCAAGCGGCGTGGCGTGGAGCGGTTGAGCATCCCTCCGGGGGCCCCTCTGCGCCGGGGAGGCGTTGTTGGAGGCTAGGACGCAAGCGTCCGTCGCCCTTTTCAAACTCGGGGCCCACTCCGCTACGCTCCGACCCGAATTTGGAGGGCCTAAAAGTTTAAGGTGTTGCTGCGCAAAAGGGGTCGGACGCAGGGCGCAGCTCATGCTAAGAGCTAGAAGGGGAGCTAGAGAGAGCGACTAACTACCCTGTCCCGTTATTGCGTACACCAACACCACAAAAGCTCTCTCTCTCCTGTCCTCACTCAGGGGGGCGGTCACTCAACTACCAGAGTCCCTCGACTAGCTGCCACGTTGCCGACCGAGAGCGGATCTCCTCCTGAGCTCCGCAAGGAGGGTGGCCAAGGCTAAGTCTTGCCGGAGCCGCCGCCCCTTGTACTTGTACTTGTAGAGATGCTCGAGGGGGTGCTTTGTGGGGGTGCGGCGCAGCCAGGCCAGCAGTGAGGGGAGGCGCACCCTCACTCTCCTCGGTTGCAGAGCTCGTCGGAGGCTGCGGCACGACGGGAGGGTCGCGACAGCAGTCCTCGGGCGAGCCGACGCGCATGTCCAACCAGCGCTTGGACTCGCTGTGACGGCAGACGCCGGCTGCCTCTCCAACCGCTTCTGCAGCGTCCTTCTTTGCCCGGTGCATGGGCTCCCGTCGATCCGATTCCGCAGCGTGTCGTCCCCAGCGGCGGTGCTGCGCGGGAGGCGGCCGCGGGCACGCTGGGCTCGATCAGCGGCTTCCCTCAGTTCTGAGGGGTGGCCCGTCTACCGTCTACCGGTAGACTGGGGTAGACTGGGGTAGACGGTAGACCATTTGGTAGACGAGTCTACCGCAGTCTACCGGTAGACCGTAATGAACCTACGACCCCAGTCTACAAAAAAATCTTTTTTAGCGTCGTTACCCACCGCTCTTTATACTCGTTTATTCACGAGGCGACCCCAGGGAACCGTGGGCTCTCACTGATTGATTGATTGATGGGAAGGCGAAACACAGTCCGACCAACGACTGGGACACCAACGCTAGGTTCCCTACTGTCCAAGGCGAACGTCTGCCCAGGTTGTGGAGGACACGATCCCGGCGTGAACACGACTAACTGACGGATCCGCTCCTGACAGTCGCACGCGCCGCGCTGCGGCGCGTGCGACTGTCTTTGTTTGAAGTAAAAAGTCGAATCAGAGCGGCGTCGGCGTTGTCCTCCATTTTCCTCCCCCGGACCGCCCGTCCGGGACCGCTCCGGGACGCACGCCGGCGAAGCACCATCAAGCTGCTGTACGGCCCCGGCATCGCCTTCCCAGGCTTAGCTAAATTGAGAGATATTGTGAACATGGTTGGTCTCTACAATATATACACTGACACTGAACCTCCCAGAGCTCGTCCCGGTCCGTCACGGCCATCCTCGGCCTCCGGAGGGCCCCCGGCCGCGGCGCGGTGCGGCGGAGTCTCAAATCCGACGGCAGAGCACCGGGACGCGGTCGGGCGATCTAAGGCCCAGTGAGGCGTATGCATTGCCCATCCAGGGCTATCACCTGGACCTATCAACAGGCGCCTGCGGCGCCGTGGTCGGACGCTGCTGCTCCCACCTGTTCACACTTTCATAGTGGACAGTACTGGGCTGGGGTTTTTTTTTTAGCATTGTTTTGGGTTTTTAGGCATTGTGGGGTTGGCACTCCCATCGACCCTCATGACCTCCTGCGGTCTCTGAGATGGACACCAGTGGGTGTGGGACCACAGTCAGGATACACTCGAAGGCTGGGTAAGCAGTAGAGGTCGATACTCGACGCGTCCCACATGGTCTGTGTCGCTGTCGGCACGCTGTCGACAGGACGTCGAGCGACACCGGTGGCAGTGCCACCCAGGAGTGGTCGGGCGGTCTCCCGTCATGAGAGAGCCACCATGTGATCCGTATGATGATTCCTGACAACCGCCTCAGTCAACTTTCGTCACAGTTCCCGCTCTGAGAGGAGCTGCGGGTCAGTTCGACAGCTGGAGCTGTGTCGCCGGCGTGCGGCGGCCTGCCTCCGGAGGTGCCTCTAGGTGGACATTTTTTGGTCACCGTGAGAGAACGCGTTCGAATTTTCACTCCGGAACTTCAACTCCGCACGCGCACCGGCCAGGGCTACAATAGTGCCAGTGAGGCGGAGGCGCGAGTCGGAAGGCCGCGACCGTCAAGTGTTTTCGACATTTTCCTACAATCGCTGTGAACCCAGCCACGTAGTGGCGTGCTGTGTGCCTGGTTTTGATCTGTGTTCCCACCTGTTCGCTCAGAAAGCTTCTGGGCGGTCGTTAAGGTCCGCTCCCCGCACACCGGCCCGGAAGTACACGTATGTTACATCATAGCACACCGGCCCGGAAGTATGGTACCCTAGACGGACATGCCCAGAGCCTAGACGCGCTAGAGTGCGTCACATCCCCGTTTCCCGCGCGTTCAGGTCCGTAGCGCCTGTGCGCCCGCCGCGCCCAGCCTTGAGCCCTCAGGCAAGGCTTGCACAGGCCGCGGCGGCGGCAGAGAGGGAACTAAGGGCCAGGCGCGGCCCTCCTCCCGGGGTCGGTGGAGAAAGCTCAGGCGCCGTGCCCGAGCCCGCCGCCCAGCCTCGAGCCCGCCGACTTGCGCTTGTGCAGGAGGTGGAGGTAGACGAGGACCGCCGCGGCGGGAAGGAGGACGCAGAGGACGCCGAGCACGACGGCCGGCGGCAGCCACCACGGCTCCACGCCGTCGGCGACGGAGTAGAGGTAGTTGAAGGTCGAGATGAGCGCAGCCGCAATCGCCGTCCCGACGAGCGCCACGCCGCGCATCTGCAGGTCGCGCACGCGGCGGATGCGCGCGAGCTCGAGGTTGATCTTCTTGCGGTAGCTGTAGCCGTTGGCGCGGATGTGGCCGCCGGCTGCCTTGCTGAGCCGCGCCTGCAGGCGGAGGGAGGGCCGAGAGCGGCGCTGTCACGAGGGGCTGAGTGTCGATCGCGCCGTGTAGGGCAATCGTTCCACTTTCAGTCGCTGTTGCGGTCACAAAGAGAGGGCGAGTTCTGTCTAGCGGCGCGCCAAGATGTCGGGCGGCGCGTCGCCCTCGATGTCGAAGAGCGCCTTGGCGGCGCCGAGCGCGTCGAGCACCTAGCGAACGGAATAGGGCAACCGAGTCAGTGGACACTGACTGTGAACGAGGAGCGTCCGGGAGGAGAGTAGTGGAGCGAACCTTCTGGTCGCCCGCGATGCAGTCGATGACGGCGATGCCGCGCTCGACGCCGATCTTGCGCCGCAGCTCGAGGACGGACATCCAGGTGGACGCCGCGTCCTTCCACGTGTCGCTCTTCACCTCCAGCGCCTGTTCCGAGTGGGGAGGGGGGGAGAGGTTTGTGAGGAGGAGACGTGCTCTCTCAAATGAGTAACCTATCAGCACGCGCCTCGAGCTTCACGAGCGTGTCGAGCAGGTACGTCAGCTCGCTGTCGTCGACGTTGAGCTGCGGATCGGAGGCATGTGTGATTAGGGAGGGGGCGGGGGAGGGGGGGGGGGCAAAGAGACGGGGGTGCGGGCCTGGATCGGGCTTCGGCGAAGGGCCAGCCGCAGCATGTCGAAGCTCCCTTGGAAGCCGCCGGCGCTGACCTCGTACTTTGTCGCGGCGCTGAGGACGGACTTGACGACGCGGCTCTTGATGCTGCCCTCGCCGCCGAGGAACTTGAGCAGCTTCTGGTTCGCGGCGTCGCCAACACTAGCGACCTTCGCCGCGATCGTCTTCTCCATCTGCTCCGCCAGCTTCAGCTGCTCGGAGGCGACGTCGCTCAGCTTCTCGAGGACAGCGCCTATTGATAGACTTCCGTTCATCGTCAGCGCTTGCTCTCTATCGAATCAGAGGAACAGCATAATGAGCGCCGCAGCGGCCGAGCAGGAACTTGGACACGAGCTTGCCGATCCCCTCCTCGATTAGCACCGTCTCGAGATGCTTCTCGAGGCGGTCGGCGACGGCTGTGAAATCGCGTACGAGTCCGAGCTCGACGTCTTCGACGTGCAATGACAGCATCTGAAGGGTGTCCGAAACGACCGCCTCGACGGACTCCTCGAGTGCCGGCAGCATGGCGGTCGCCTCCTCGGCGATCAGGCGCAAGAGCTCTCGGAGGAGCTCGCCCGCGGCCTCGCCCCCCTCCGCCGCCGCTGCCGCCGCCGCCGCCGGCGGCGGCTCGGCCTCGGCAGTCGACTCTGGCTCAACCGACGGCGCGATCGACGCCGCGAGCTTGCCAAGCAGCTCTTTGGGCTGCGGCTCGAGCTTCAGCAGCACGCCCTCTCGCAGCGAGGCCCAAGAGTCGGGAGGATCGCTGCAGACAGCGAGCAGCGGCTGCAGCAGCTCCGACACGAGCAAGCGCACGAGCTTGCGGGTGGCGTCGCAGAGAAACTCTGCCGGCTTGTCGCAGTCCCCCGCGGCCTTGAGCACGGCGATGCAGCCGTTGAGCGCAGCGCGGAGCTTGCCGATGATCTCCTCCACGAGCTCGAGCGCCGGCGCCGCTGCCTTCACGAGAGCCGTCACGCCCGCCTCAAGCGCGTTGGCGACGATGTTCGTGGCCGTCCCCTCCTCCTCCTCCTCCTCCTCCGCCCCCTCGTCGTCGCTGCCGCCGTCGCTATCGCCTCCGGCGAGCGCCGCGTAGAGCCCTTTCGCGGCCTGCCCGCCGACCGCCCGCAGCCGCCACGCCAGCGCAAGCGTCGGAGGGCGCGCCTCGGGCGGCTTGAAGGGTGAGAACTTGGCGCCGATGAGCTTGACGCCAGCGAGGACGGCGCGCTCGAACTTCGCGCCCTGCAGTTTGGCGCCCTCGAGGTCGGCCTTCTCGAGGTTGACGCCGATGAGGACTGTGCCGCGCAAGTCGGCATTCTTCAGGTTGGCGCCAGCAGCGAGGTTGGCGCCGGTGAGGTCGGCGCCGCGCAGGTCGGCGCCCCCGAGGTTCGCCCCCTGCAGCTGCGCCCAGTGGAGATCTGCCCCCTGCAGCTGCGCCTCGCGGAGATATGCCCCCTGCAGCTGCGCCCAGCGGAGATCTGCCCCCTGCAGCTGCGCCATGCTGAGATATGCCCCCTGCAGCTGCGCGTTGCGGAGATCTGCCCCCTGCAGCTGCGCCATGCTGAGATCTGCCCCCTGCAGCTGCGCCCTTAGGAGATCTGCCCCCTGCAGCTGCGCTCTGTTGAGACATGCCCCCTGCAGCTGCGCCTGGTAGAGATCTGCCCCCTGCAGCTGCGCCCTTTCGAGTTCTGCCCCCTCCAGCTGCGCCTTGTAGAGATTTGCGACGCGCACCGACTCGCCCGGCTCGTTCCGCAGCGCCTTGCCCCATTCCATCCACGCCTCGCCCAGCTCCTTCCCCTTCTTCCCCTCCACCGCCAGCAGCACGACGCCCTCGGACCCCTCCACGTTGTCGAGCTTCACCTTACGCAGGTCGGCATCCCGCAGGTTGGTGCCGGCCAGCTTGGCGCCAGAGAGGACGGCCGCCCGCCGCTCCTCCGCCCCCTCCTCGGCCGGCTTGAAGTATTCCTGATAACTCCTCCGCCACCCACGCCCCCCCCACGCCTCCCACGCCTTGCCGAGCGCCGCTCCCCCGAGGCCCTCCACGTCCGGCGGGGCGAGGACATACCCCTCCTGCAGCACCGCCTTTTCGAGATCCGCGCCGCGCAGGTCAGATCCCTTGAGGTTCGCGCCCGCCAGCCTCGCCTCCGGCAGCGTCACGCCCTGCAGGTCTCGCCCCTCCAGCTGCTCGCCTCGCAGGTCCGCCGGCGGCCGCACTGTTAGCGTTAGTGGCCGCACTTTGAGCATCGCTAGCAGTTCGGCACGAGCGAGCCCACTCGCATCGCTGCCGTTGAGCGCAAGGATAACGGACATCCGAGGCACGCCCTGCTCGAGCGCCGCGCCCTTAACAGCCTTGATGGCTACTCCGTCGATATGCCACTCCGTCGTGATGCCAAGGGGCCCGGCCTCTTCAAAGGTGAAGCTGCGCGGCTCGCTAAGCGGCAAGCGTTGCGCCGCAAGCTGCTCGCCTCCCGGCTCCGCCTCGGGGGGGCGCCCAGGCGGACGCTCGGCGCCGGACCCGAGCGGCTCTGCCTCGGCGGCCGCCTCGTCCTCGCCCGCCGCCGGCCTTGCGCCGAGAAAGGCGAACATGCTCGGCGATCGCCTTCGGGACGCTGCGCCAAAAGAAATACCCGCCGCGCGTAAATTTCCCTCCCTCTCCGTGTGTGTGTGTGTGTGTGTGTGTGTGCGGTCTTCCGCGGGGGGAGCTGCGTCGACGGGTGCGGGACCGCGGCGCAAACAGTGCTGCGGCGATGCCTCCGGCTGCTGCGGCGAGTGGTTTGCTGCTCGCTGCGATGGCGAAGAACTCGTCTCGCCATGGGTGGACGCAAGACAGATGATGACGACACGCACGAGCGACACACAGACACAAACAAGCTCACAACACACACGGGGGGGGGGGGGGGGATGTGGGATGGGGGAATGTCCTGTGGGATGGGGGAAACACAGTCCGACCAACGACTGGGACACCAACGCGGTATGGGTAGGTAGGTAGGTAGTAAGGTGATGGGTGGACGCTAGGTTCCCTACTGGCGTGCTGTGAACAGCGCGATAGGACGTATTTTCTTCGCATACGGGTAACAAAAGGCTATGCGCCGGCGCCCCAGCGTAGAGGGCCTCGTGTAGCCCTCCTTTTGGTATAATATAAAGGCTAAGCTCATAACAAAAGACGCCTGGTTTTGATCTGTGGCGTCGTGTCGGCTACCCTTGCCAGCTAGTGTCCTACGCACGCATGGAAAGCGAGGTGCGGCGTGCATGACCCAGGCTGCTGATTGGGCGCGAGCCGCCACCGACTGTCGGAATTTGCAAGGCGGCGTGCACTCGCTGCACGCACAGCTGCGGAAGAAAGTGGCGCAACGGGTGACGCTCTGCGCACCTCGGAAGCCAGCACTCGCCGCTCGGCTGCTGGATGGCAACGAAAAGCTGAGCGTGTCCTCGCCTTCCGCTGCCGTCGACGCGCTGCTCTGCCTACTCGAGTCTCCGGCTACTCTCCACGCACGCGTGGTGGATGCGGCCCGGGCGGTGGCATCAGAGCAGAATCGGCTCGTGCTGTTCACGCCAGCGCGGCCGGCGGCGGGCCCGCGCCTGCTCGTGCTGCACCACGAATGCCTCGAGATGGGCCACACACTGGCGCTGCTTGCCGACGACCTCGTTCACCCCTCCGGCGGCGGCGGCACCTTGACATGCAGCGTCGAGCCAGTCATGTGGCTCCACCTCTGGCGCTGCGGCCCTCTCCTCGAAGAGCTGGCGTCGGTGACGCGGCGGCACCCCGCCGGGGAGGCGCGCAGCCTGGCCTACGCGCAGGCCTTCGCCTCCGCCGCGAAGACGCCGCGGCGGGTGCTCGAGCTACTGCACAGCGGCTTTAGCTTCCTCGGCCTGGACGGCCACGCGGGGCGCGTCGACCTGCGCGGCCTCGCGGCGGCGCGGATGGCGGCGTTGCTGCGTCCCCACGCTGTTGCAAGCGATGTGGGCACGCTTCGGCGGCTGCTGGGGGTGGTCGATCCGTGCATGAGCGACGCGCAGGCGGCCGAGGCGTGCTCCGAGCCGCTATTCAGCCCCGCCGAGCCCGCGCCGCCCGCCCTGGCCCGCGGGTGGTCGCGGCATTCGGACCACGAGCCGAGCCTGTTGATCGAGTGCCTCGAGCAGTGCGACGCGCGCACGCTGCGAGCGCTCAAGGCGGTCTCGACGCGGTGGGGCGAGCGAGCGCGCCGCTGCCTGGCGCTTGACACGTGGCGAGCTGCGATGTGGGGTGCGCTCAAGGCGGTCCCGGCCGCCGACGACCTCCCGCTCGCGCAGCGGCTCCGGCTCGTGCCTCTCGCCGCGGTGCGAGATCTCGACCCCGCGGTCGAGCTGCCGGCGCACGTACTGCAGCTAGCAGATTTGCTCGACCCTCCGCTCGGCGACTCGTGGGCGCAAGACCGCGCGCAGCAGGCGGCGGTGGCAGCGCTGTGCCGGGTTGAGCCGCCGGCGTTGGTGCTGCACCTGCCGGCGCTGCTGTGCCTGCTCGCGCACGGCAGCGCTGACGTGCAGCGCGCGGCGGGGCTAGTGCTGAAGGGGGTCGAGCCGTCGGCGCTCGAGCTGCACTCGGGGCCGCTGCTGCACTTGCTCGAGGAGGGGTGGAGCCAGGCGTCGCTCCCTGCACGGGTGCGCCGCACGCTGCCCAAAGGGTGCGGCTCACCGTGCTGCGCCTGCTGGCCAAGGTCGATTCGCTCGAGCCGCGGATCAATGCGCTGCTCTCTCCGTTTCTACGCGCTGCGCTGGCGGGAGGCGTAGACCGTGGGGCGATATCATGGACAGGGAAAAACGTCGAGCGGAGAACCGCGATGTTGTCGCTCTCTGCCCTGACGCCACGGGCGCTCGAGGCTCACGTCGCGTTGGTCCTGCCGCACCTCCATGATTGCGAGCTCGTCCGTGCGCTGCCCCCGAATCGCGCCAGCCGCCAGATGCAGCACATGGCCGAGACGGTGATGCAGAAGCTCGAGCCTCGGGCGCTCGCCTTGCAGATCGAGCCGCTCGTGCGGATCTGCGCGCGTGCGGACGTGGCTGAGGTGCGCAAGTCGGTGCTCCGCCTGCTGGACAAGATCGACGCTGCGCTGCTGCTGCAACACATGCCGACGCTGCTACCCCTGCTGTCTGACTCCGAGCACGGCGTGCAGCGGTACGCGCTCGAGCTGCTGGCGAGGCTCCCTCCCGAGGCGCTCGCGCACCAGAGCGGCGCGCTGCTACCGCTCCTCGCCCATCCGCATCGCGACGTGCGGCGGGCGGCCCTGGGTGCGCTGGAGAGGCTTGAGCCGCGCGCGCTGGACGATCGCGCCGCGGCAGCGCTGCTGCAACAGCTGCAGCACCCGACGTTCGAAGTTCGGCGCGACGCGCTGCGCTTGCTGGGCAGCCTGGACACGCGGCGGCTCGACGTGGGCGCGCTGCTGCCGCTGCTTCGGGACGAGAACTGGGAAGCACGTTGGTTCGCGCTGGAGCTGCTGAGCAGGTTTGGTCCGCAGGCGCTCGCTCCGCACCTCGACGCCTTCCTGCTGCTGCTCGCTGACGATCGCCTTGAGGGCGAGGCGGGCTTCCTGCCGCATTCTCGAGCAGGCAGAGGCGAGACGAGGAAGGACCGCGAACGGCGGCTGGTCCGGGACGCCGCGATTCGCGTGATTGAGAGTTGCACCGCTACCGGATCGTAAATCGACACGCGCGCCATTTCCAGGATGGAGGCCGCGGGCCTCGTCTTGCTCGCCTTCGCTGCCGGGCCGGCGCTGGGTGCTCGCCTACGCTGAGCCGTGCATCTCCATGCCGTTTCCCGCCTCCGTCGGCCTCGATGTACAGTTTACGACGGTCGCCGCGATGCACAGGCCACAGCAGGGCCGCAGACGGGGGCTGTCACGATGTTGCCCCAGGGGCGTACCCCCATTGTATATGTGCGAGAGTGCACGATAATAATGTAGATACCGTAGTAGAACCAAAAACCGAGCGGTCCGGATATTGCGGTGGAGGCCGGGGAGGTGTGCGTGGGCGTGTTGGCTGTTCCTTGTGTATTGGGCAGGCGGGCACAGGCCGGGGGCGCATGGCGGCCGCCGGCGCCGGCGGGGACGGCGGGGAGAGCGGAGCGGAGTCGCCCTCACCTGCTGGTGCTGCTGTAGACAGTAGAGAGCCGGAAAACGGCGCGTGACGCTCTCCCTTCGTGCAAATAAATAAATAAAAACGGACACCTCTCTACTGTGAGATGCAACAAGAACGCTGCTCCATCACGCTGGAGGTGGATGATTATTCTTCGTTGTGACGAGGTTTGGTGAGTGCTGAATGAAAGCGATTGGAGCTTTGTTGAAGCGGTCTGCGTGTGGCGCAATGCACCCAATGCGCACGACTTGCGAATTGCCGTTGAGCGCCGCTCGACAACTGCGCGAAGACCGCTGAACAAGCATCGGCTTCGAGTCCCAAGTGAAGTCCTAAGTGAAATGCGTACTGCGCCGCCTGATCCAGCGCTGCCACGTACCAGTGCGCGCCCATTTCACTTTTTGCAAGAGGTGCACAGTGTTTCCCACCACCGCCTATCCTGCGGCAACCGCCACATGGCGCCGCATATGACACAGATGTCGCAGTTGCTGGTGCACCAGCTGGCTCGCCAGCCATGCTGGAGGACAGCCTCGAGTGCCCATGCCAAGCCATCTCCCCGCACCGAATGTATCGGTAGTTCGTTGAGCGCCTGTGCCTCCTCCCTATTGCACGGCCTGCGGAATCGACCGATGCCGAATAGAGGGCGAACGTTGATTAGCTCGACATCGAACGGGTTCCCAAGGTGCTGAACCGAGTATAGCAAAAACGGATCGATGTAGGACACCTCGCCCAACGCCGGAGGTGCCGTCCACGAGAGGGCTACGGAGCCATGCTGCCTCCGGAGCAGCCTGGTTAGCTGGACTGCCACTACGGCAGGGAAAACCCAGAAGTCGAGCTGTGGGCGCGTCCTGGTGTCGGATGGCCACGGGAAGTTGGGCGTCGAGTGCTTGGCCACGAGACCCAGCTTTGCCGCGAACAGGTCACGGTGGCACGCTTGCCAGCTCTCGAGCTCTGGGTGGTGGGGGGCGTCTGTATAGCGGAGGACAAACGCTGCTGGCCGGGAAAAGATCGGCTCAAAGAAAAAGGGCCGAAAGGCGAACGACTCGGCGTCGACCACCCACGCACGCTCGCACCCTCGCTCATGGGCGTACGCAACCCCGAATAGCTTTTTCAATCCCTGCAGGATCCTTCCCGTCCCAAGAGGATATTGGGAGAGGTTGCGTGGCCCGTGTCGGCCGCACAGGTAGCCGTGTGTTCGGATGCGCAAGGGCCAGGGCTCGTGCGCTCGTTGCAGCAGCCACTGCGCCGACACGGTCTGCACAAACGGGAAGGTGCAAAGCGACGTGTCATTGCGCACTTGGCACGTTGATGCGATGGAATCCTGCCTCCCGCCCGAGTTGGAGACAATCAGGTAGAGCCGCGGCAGGCGATCACGAGCGAAATGTAACATCGACTTGACGAGCAGAGCAGCATGTGGGAGGTGTTGGTCGTGCACAGGCGTCACCATGCAACGCGACATCCCCCTTTGCTCGACACACACACGACTAAGGGCGTAGACTCTACGCCCTTAACACGACATCATGGGCCGGGCGCGAAGTGCATGTTTTGACGACTCGAACCCGCGAAGGTTCCCATTTTAAGTCGAGTGAAGGCGCGACGTACGGACGGCAAACCCCGCAAGGGGCGCCTACTAACCTCGCTTGCGAGGGGCGTGTGGCATGTCTGAACGAACTCGTGAGGGGCGCCTGCCAACCTCGCTTCGTCGAAGCGGCGCTCGGTACCCACACCCACCCCGCCGCATTCGTCGCCGGCGCGCGACACGTTCCCGTCGGCTGGACTGCCCTCGTCGAGTGCGTGTCGCCAACCAAGGCGGAACGCACTCAGGGACAGTGCCGGCGGGACGCGGCTCGAGAGGCGGCTCCCGCGGAGGCACGGCTGGCACCCGTGGCGCGGGGCTCGTCTTCGGAAAGACCAGGATCGCTCTACTGGCAAAGTTCTGGCTGACGCGCGCGCCCGGTCGAGCCTTCGGCGGGCGCGCTGCGGTCGCACGCCTACCCAAGTCATATGCCACGGCGTGCGATCTAGATTCAGCACACGCGCCTCTGCTCGCAACCACTCATCCAATGAACTGTCGTCACCCATGAGTGCGAGTTAGGGCTAGCGGCTGGCCAATAGCCTGTGAGGAGGGCGTCCAAAGACACCTCACAAGACCCCACACACGGTCTCGTCCGTGCCTTGCGGCCGGCGACGAGATTGCTAGAGGCGGAGCAAGCCTGCTCTAGTCTCACACGTTCGCCCCTGTCGCCTGTCTGTGTTGTTGTGCTGTTGTTTGTCTCTTGGCACCTTGGAGTGCTGGGGGGGGCGACAGGGGGGACGTGGCCTGAGTGATGTGTACGCCCACTCAGGATGTGTGGCAGCCCGCTGGCTGTGTGTCTTATGAGCTTGTTTGTGTCTGTGTGTCGCTCGTGCGAGGTGGTAGGAGGGCGGCGGCGGCGTGAGCGACGGCGGCGGCGGTGTGGGGGAGGTGGAGGGCGGCGGCGGCGTGAGCGGCGGCGTCGGCGGTGTGGTGGAGGTGGAGGGCGGCGGCGGCGTGAGCGGCGGCGTCGGCGGTGTGGGCGAGGTGGAGGGCGGCGGCGGCGTGAGCGGCGACGGCGGCGGTGTGGGCGAGGTGGTGGGCGGCGGAGGGGTGGGCGAGGTGGAGGGCGGCGGCGGCGTGAGCGGCGACGGCGGCGGTGTGGGCGAGGTGGAGGGCGGCGGCGGCGTGAGCGGCGGCGTCGGCGGTGTGGTGGAGGTGGAGGGCGGCGGCGGCGTGAGCGGCGGCGGCGGCGGTGTGGGTGGGGTGGAGGGCGGCGGCGGCGTGGGCGAGGTGGAGGGCGGCGGCGGCGTGAGCGGCGGCGGCGGCGGTGTGGGGGAGGTGGAGGGCGGCGGAGGCGCGGGCGAGGTGGAGGGCGGCGGCGGCGTGAGCGGCGACGGCGGCGGTGTGGGCGAGGTGGAGGACGGCGGCGGCGTGAGCGGCGGCGGCGGCGGGTGTGGGGGAGCTGGAGAGGGCGGCGGAGGCGTGAGTCCCGTGCCCAGTGTCGTGCGAGGAAGCTTTGTTGTAAAATTCTTCTGATTTTTCCACGGATAACATCGAAGGCTAAACCGAAGATAAAACAGACTGCCACCGAGTTTCAAGATTCAACTAGAACCCAGAAGATCGCAAAGGCGGGGTCCGTTTTTATTTATTTAACGTAACCCAGTTCCACGTTGACCGTTGACGATGCAAACTCGTAACGTACGACGTCGTCTCTCGGATCTAGGAATTCCTATGAGAGGGGCGTGAAACATAATGTCTCGGCAAGGCACGCCGTGCGGTGGGTGGACCCCGATCCCCAGCAGCCAAGAGTGGCGCCGGCCCGCGCCGCTCGCGCCCGCTCCCTCACACGAACGTGGGCAGGACGCGGATCTCGTAGAAGCCCACCTTCGGCTTGTTCGGCTTGCCCACCACAGACTCCTCCACCCACACGCTCAGCTGGCGGGCGAGCGTCGGGCGCGCCTTCCGCGGGGCCGACCCCTGCTCGGCGGGCGGGAAGAATCCGGGGGGCGGCTCTCCCCAGTTGAGCTGGCCGTTGCCGAAGCGCGAGTTGACCGCCACGGTGTGCGCCTTGTCGGACGCCTGTTCACAGTGTGCAGCCGCCGTGAAGAGGCGCCGTTCACAGCCTCGGCGTGGCGCGTCTTGAGGGCGGCGCCTCCGCGTCCGCCTCCGAAGCGGCGGCCGAGTCCGCAGCCTCGATCACCTGGTTCACAGACGAGGTGGCGTGAATGACGCGCGGGCAGCACGGGGAGAGGAGGAAGAGCCCATCCTAATCTCTTGGCTTGCATCTCGGCTGCATCTCGGCTGCATCTCCGCTACGGCGGCCGACCACCTGCAGCATGGTGCACGGCGGGAAGAGCACCTCCTCCTCGCCGGCAAACTGCGAGAGGAGCGAGATGTCGGCGCCGTAGTGGAAGCCCGTGTCCGTCTCGCGCGAAGGGCGGAGGCTCCACAGCACGTTGGGGCCCGCCTGTCCACAGAACAAAAGCGTGAAGAGACGCCGTTCACATCCGAGCGGCTCCACAGACTATTAAGGCCCAGGCCTCGTCCATGTAATGCACTGGCGTGGCGCGGTTGCACGAGGTGGACATGAACGCGGTGTCGGTGGCACAGACCATGCCGAGCTCGCCCCGCACCCAGAAGGAGTCCGGCAGCTCGCCTGTTGACACGCAAGGCCTGTGAAGGGAGGCTGTTCAGCTCGCTCGCCCCGCACGGTCTCTGGCAGAGCTCGCCGCGCACGCCACGGTACAGCGGAGAGCTCGCCTCCTCGGGCAGCGTGATGGCGGAGAGCTTGCGGATCGCGCGGCAGAGGTGCGACACCGTGGCCGTGTACGTTGCCTCCGGGTGCGTCGCAAGCATGCGGCGGAAACCGCCCTAAAGGTGGATAGTGATCGATGAATGCCGAGCCGCGGCGCGGGTGGCGTAGTGTACGAAATCGCCGTAGTGTAGGACGACATGCTGCCGATCGCGCGGAGAAAGTGGTTGACAACCTGGTACGCCGGGCCGGAGTACAGCCGCACCGCGAGCACCTCCTCGCGCGTGAGAAACGCGTTGGCCTCGCTCGGCATTGGCGCGTATGGGTCGGCTGCCTTCAGCTCCACGCGCCGCTTTGCAATGTGGTCGTTGATTCGATCGCAAAACTGCTGCAGGGTCACGCCACCGTTGTCCTTGTCACGCGTCCCGGGCGTCTTGTCTGTCGCAGGGACGGCTGGTCCGTTGACATACTCCCACTCCTCGCGTAGCGTGTACGACGCGCCCTTGTAGTCGGTCCACGCGTAGTCGCGCGTGAACTCCTGCTCCAGAGTGAGCAGCGGCCGTGTGATGATGTCGTCGAGGCCCTTGACGAACGCCTGGCGCGACGCATACTGCAGCGAGACGGGGAGATCGGCCATCTTGCCGCCGTTGGCGCTAGTGCTCGCCACGCTCGGCGCCTAACCTCGGGCAATCTCGAGGTGAGGGGGGCTCTCGGACCGCCTCGTCGGTGCTGCCTCCATGCTCAGCGCCTTGAAGGTCGCCGTTACGACGAGGAGGTCGACGCCTGGCCTCGTCTCTCCGTCCGGCGCGAGCCAGCTGCCCGCGGGCTTGATCTCCTTGAGCCGGAAGAGCGTGTTGGGCGGGAAAGCGCCCGAGGTCTGCTGCCGCAGTGAGAGGCTTGCCCGGCGAGAGAGCGGCTCCGGCGGCTCGGAGGACGACGACCGCCTGTCGGCCGACGCCGACGCCGACGAGAAGCGGGCGAGCAGAGGCGCGCTCACCGCCGCCAGCTTCTCTCCGATCGGGCCGAAGCTGGCCGAGAGAGGCGAGGCCGCCGAGACAGGCGACGCCACAGACATGTCCTTGCGGGAGGGGGTGGAGCGGCGAGAGAGGCGGGGCTTCTCGACCGTGATCTGCTTGATGATGACGGGCGAATGGTCGCCCTGCAAATTGCTCTCCGCTGCCTCGAAGCACACAATCGGGCCGTCCACCGCCACAAACGCGCCTACACGAAAGGCCCGACAAGGGTCTGCGAGACCGGCCCGCGCGCCTGGGCCGTCGACCGTTGGAACGCGCGCCGTCGGCGTACACGCGGTAGCCCTCCTCGCTGAAGCAATCGACCCGGTCGTTCGCCCTCACCAGCGTCTCGGAGAGCAGCCCGCGGAAGCCCGCCTCGTCGGGCGCGCGGAGGTTGCGCCAGCGCGCGTCGCCCTCCTGCAAGCCATACTTGCCCTCCAAGTTCGTGTAGAGCAGGGGCGGCAGCACCGAATCGGCAAACGGCCCGTCGGAGTCGCCCTCCACCGCCGCCCGCACTGCCTGCTTCTGCTGCCAGTCCTGCTGCTGCTTGCGGAAGGTTGCGTGGAGGGCGTCGCAGAGGGCGTAGGTGGAGCAGGCAAAGTCCTTTCGCCCCTCGCGCATCGCTGCGCCGAGAGCGCCCTTGACCGACTGCAGCGCGTGGTACGTCTCCGCGTGCTCGCGCTCCATGCCGCTGGCGACACTCTCCTGGATGGCGCTATCGAACCTCTGCAGCACCTTTGGGAGAGGCTTGTGCCGCTCAACCCACTCCTTGGTGCCCCGCTCCTCTCTCCGCTGCGACGAGCGCTCCCTTAGAGAGCGCTCCTGGAGCGACGTCGTAGACGGCTCGGTGCCGGAAGAGACGCGGGGGCGGGCGGGCGGCGGGCTCTTCGACGACTCGGCGAGGCCCTCGGTGAAGCGCAAGTACTGCTCCGCCCGCAGCGCCACCCACTCCTCCTTCCAGCCGGTCTTGTACTCGTCAGGCGGGTCGCCGATGCAGTCGCGCAACGAGCGGAGGTAGCCGGTGCGGCTGAGAGGGAGGCGAGAGGGGGTGAGACGGCTGCGCGTCGCAGGCGGGGTGGCAGAGCGCCCACTGCGCCTGGTAGGGTTGAACGTCGGCGTGAGCTCGGCCACGAGATTGCGCGCCGCGGCCATCTTGTCGCGCAACTCGAGCAGCTCGGTCCGCGCCCGCCGCAACTGCACGTCAGAGAGGAACCTGTTCACATCCGCATGGTGACGGCACGGTTCACAACTGCCAAGCTGAGGCAGCCGGAGACGTACTTGCCAAACACCCACTCCAAGCGCGGCGGCAGCCACTCCAACCCCTTCTCGAGCCGTGTCGAGGAGGGCTGCAGCGGCGGCGCCTCGGAGCTAAAGTAAAAGCTCGCGCTCGGGTCGAAGAGGCCGGGCGTGTCGAGGAGGGCGGAGAGGCGGAGCAGGCCAGCCGCTCCGATTGACCATAGCCGCTCGGGGAACTCTGCCCAGAAGCGGTGCCCGCCCCACTTCTCGACGGCCTTGTCCCAACCGGGCCCCTCCTGCTGCAGCACCTCGCAGAGCGTCTGCCGCACAAGCGGCCGCAACTCCTCCACCGACAGCCACCGCTCCGCGAAACCCAACTCGGCGACGTCGGCGAAACTCGACATGGCGAGCACACCGCCGCGGATCGGCGCAAAAGGGAGCAGCAGCGGCCCGTGCGCGTCTATCAAACGGCGCAGCCGGGCGTACGACCCTTCCTTCGATGGCCAGGGCGGTGCAGACTCTCCCGGGCTGCTGCCGCCGAAGCCGCCGCTACCGCCCTGGACCGTCGCCTCTGACGCGCTGAGGCGCGCCGAACCGAGGGACTTGAGGCGCGCGTCCAGCGCCTGCGGGCTCGAGGACGCCTTCTGGGCTGCCTTGCCGGCCTCCTGGCCGATCGCCGCTGCCTCATTGCCTCTCTTGTCGGCGAGGATAGCGTCGCTGGCCGCCCTGCCGGCGGCGTCGGCAGCGTCGAGAGAGAGGCCATCGTCGAGCGCCGCTCGCGTCGCCTTGCCCGCCGCCACGTCTGCGAGGAAGCCCCTCTGCGCGCCGCCTGAGCCGAGTGGCATCGAGACGGGAGGCGTCCCCGCCTCTGCAGTCGACATGCCGCGGATGCCCACCTGCACAAGGGCCACGGACGTTTCATGGCTTTCTAGACGCGTCCTGGACACGTCCTCGCGACGAGCTCGCCTGCACAGAGGCGCCGCCTGCCGCGAGCAGCTGGACGCAATCGTAGCCCTGCTCCGCGAAGGCGCTGCCGAAGAGCTCCTTCGCCGCCGCCCACTCCCACCGCGCCTCGTTCACGCCCTCGACGATTTGGAAGGAGAGCGTGGCGGGAAGGCTGCCGTCTGCCACCTGATGCAGAGGGGGTGAGTGCGCAGCTTCACAGTCATCATGCTAGAATGCATGAATGAATGAATGAATGAATGAATGCACGAATGCACACTATCAAACTATTAGCTTAGCCTAATAATTAGCATATACCTAATAATAATATTATTATTATTAAGCTCATCTTAGCATTTTAACGAAACTGATTAGTGTAAATAGGCTAAAGATGCAATCAGGCTAATTATCAGGTATGTGCTAATAATTAGCACATTATTAGGCTAATAACTTGATAGTGAACGATGCATGCATGAATGAATGAATGCATGAACGCGCAACACGCCTTTGGCCACGTCAGGCGGCAGAATCGTGCAAACGCGTCCACCTGTGCCGCGCCGACGTCGTCGCGGTCGCGGATCTTTCGCACGCCCCCCGTGGCGCCGAGGAAGACGACGCACGTCTCGGGCGGGTGCGCCTATGAATCATGAACAGCTGGTTTGTATCAAACAGAGCGGATCAGGGCCGGCTGCTGGGTGGGTGTGCGCCTTCCGAAACGCCTCCGATCCCGCGCCGAAGGAGCGAAGGGCCGCGGCCAGCAGCTGCAGGAAGTTTTCGAAGGCGTCCTTACTGCCGTCCTTTATCACGTCGCCGAGCGCCAGCGACTTGCCATCCGGCATCCGCAACCTAGGAAGAGCCGCACCCATTCAAAAATAACTGCTCAGCCGGCGCTGCCCAACGACATGCCATCGAATCTCGAGGAGGCGAGGCGGGGGTGGGTTTGCGGGAGAGGGAGAGGGAGAGGCGGCGGTGGCGGCGGGGGAGGCACGGGAAGTGGGTCGCAGCTGCACCGTGAGCTCCGCTGTCGCGTCACGCCATCCTCGCCGATGCAGAACTCGAAAACCTCGGTATGGGCGGAGCCAGCATCGACCACAAACTCCGAAAAGGACGACATTGGTCCCGTGCCGACCGGCGACGGCTGCGGCGACGGCTGCGGCGACGGTGACGGCGACGGCTGCGGCGGCTGCGGCTGCGACGGTCCGCGGCGGCGGCGCCTCTCCAGCAGCAACAGCACAAAGACCGGCAGCACGAGTAGAAGAAGGATGGCGCCGAGCAGAGGCAGCGGGCTCGAGCCCGTGTTAGACGCGGAGGCGACGGCGGAGTCGGAGGCTGCGCGAAGCACCGGGCGCGATGCGCGCCTCCACCACTGCTCCATCGGCACTAGTTTATCTCGCTTCACACATCCTAGTATCCGAGTGAGGATACATTGGAATGGTAAAAGGGTCCGTCATGCGTACGAGACTCGTGACTCCACACATGGAGAGTACTCACGGTACGAGAGCACGCTAACATCCCCTGGGGTCCTGCCACTAAAGGCGGAGGGTTGGGACTCAATCAGCTTGGACGAACCACAGGTCCGGAGGAATCCTCGACGTCCTGTGGCCGGCCGCGTCGCCGAAAGGGTTCGCGCCTCAGACCCAGACTAAAGAGAGGGGCCGGCGTACACGCCCGCTCACCCCTTCGACACAGCGCTGTGAATAGCGCTAACGCCGACGGCGCCTCACGTTCTCCTTCTCGGAGCCAGCAGGCTCAGCGACGGCGAGGGCCCCTGCCACAGAGCCCCAAGACTCGATGGGCGGCAAGGTTGTAGGCCGCTCCTCGCTGCCGAGAACGGCGGTGACGTATGAGAGGTCGCCACGCGAGGGCATATCGGCTACGTTAGCCTCTGAGCGCACGTAGACCATCCACACATCGGCTGACAGCCCGCTGACCAGCGCCCAGAAGCTGTGGACGACGCGCGCCGAGTCATCGGAGCTAGAATAGCCCTTGACGATGGACGCGAGAGCCGACGCGTTGTCGATGAAGTGAAAGACGCGACGGTCACGGAAGACGTCCGGCATGGAGTAGTAAACGGCAACGGCTGCGAGGAGCTCTAGTTGGCCGATGTACTGGAGGCGCACAGCAAAGAGGCGCATGAAGTCCTCCGGAACGGCAAGGGAGGAGTGGTACCATGACCCGCCCTCGCCCTCATCGTCGGGGACGAAGACGACGAAGCCAATCCGAGCAGGGACGTCCTCGGAGGGCGACCACATCGCGTCTGTCCAGACTAGGACGGGCTTGCGCCGGCGTCGCCGCCGAAGCAAACAGATCGTCCTCGGCCGCAGGCGAGACCGACCACTAGTGTCGGCCAGAAGCCCGCGCAAGAAGAGAAGAGCGCGACGCAGCGACTCTGGGAAGCTGGATCCTCGGGACCCTTGTGCAGCTCTGTACAGGGGCTGGAGGGCGGCACGCCCGAAGCGATAGGCAGACCAGCACACTGAGAACTGGAGCTGACCGCATAGCTTGGCCGCGCCTCGCGACCCGTCGAACGAGCCCGCGGCCAAGATGGCATCTATCGCCTCAGCAATCCCTTCCACTCGCGCGCTCGAGACGGAGCAACGAACCAGCCGACGGGTCGAGAACGAACTAAAGTCGTGGACCACACCTAAGTAGGTGTTCACCAGAGCAGCCAATGACGATTTATCGTCGCCCACGTTGGCGCCCGAGAAAGGGAAGCCCAAGAGGGCTGAGAACTCCCGCAGAAAGAACTGGCCGCCGGCCGCAAACGAGGGCTCGCATATGGCGAAGTCATCGAAAAAGTGAGAGCCCACGACGGGGAGAAGCCTCACAGAGGCGCGACAAATAAACTCGGCGAGTCTATTGAACTGTATGACGGCCGATTTCAATCCAAAATTGAAGCCTTGTAGGCGAAAGAAGAAGACCCTGCCAGTGGACGGATCCAACTGGGCGAAGATCGTGTACCACGGTTGGCTACACGGCACGCGTCGATACGCGGCCTCGATGTCCTCGGTTCCTAGGAGCATCGAGAAGGAGGCTGCCTCGCCGACTAACTCGGCAAAAAGCGCGGCAGCACGAGCCGGAAAGTCGGCCGTGTCCGTGACGAGCCGCTCAAAGAGGGAAGTAGCAGCATTGTGAAGGCTGTCACGACAGTTGTCACACGGTCGAAGCTTGCCTTTCTGCCATACGCCAAAGCGCATCGAGCATCGCCAAGCCTCACGACCACCGAGGTGGCCGTCGATCTCTGCGACATCATCGATCGAAGCGACAGAACCGATGGGAGACGCCCAACCATCGGTAACCTCCTTCTGAGTCCGATCCCAGAGAGCGACTAGATCGGGTCGCTTCTCGGGTTTGCCACGGAGAGCGAAGAGGCTCTCAGCGACCTTGCGATTCCAGTCGCCGTGTGCAAGCTCGTCCATCGCCACCGAGGCAGGCTGCTCGTACTCGCGAAAGACACCGCTGTCTGGACAGCCGCCGACGCATGGGGCGCCAAGGACTAGGTCCTCAAAGAGTCCCTCGTCAGGCCATCCAATGGCGTCCGCAACACAGGACGCGAATGCATAATGAGGAAGAGGCGGCTTCGCTTCGCGAAGGTGAGCTGGCGAGAAACCGCCAAAGTGTGTGGACCAGCCGAGCAGATCAGACGCAACCTTCGCTATCGAGGAGAGTCTCCCCTTTCGGAGGTTGTGAGCGTTCGAGCCAGACGCAACCAACCACTCCGCCGCCGCCCGCACGTCATCCGGCAGGGACGAGTGAAGCTGGTCGAGGGGGTGAACCATGCCCATAGCCTCAGATATCTGAGAGGCGACCTCCACGGCACGAGCGGCTGGGAAATCGGCCGGATCATGAGGCATGCGCGCCTTGGCTTGTAGAGCCCAAGGCTCGGCCGCTGCCGTCGGCCGACGGTGGCCGACACAGAGCGCGAGCGCCGACAGGATCGCGAGCGACTTTGTGTAGACCTTGGAGGAGCGCATGCGCTCGCGCTCGGAGCGAACTTGTGCCAGCATGGCTGCTCGAGAGTCGTCAGGCGTGCTGGCTGGGAGAGGCCAAGGACTCCTGGACGGAGAACCAAATTTCGTGGCGGCGTGATAGAACAAGCGCCGTAAAGAAGAAATTCCCGCACTGAAAGAGAAGCGGACGACATCTGACGGGGTCGATTGGACCGGCAGCTGGGCGAAGGGCCAGCTTCGCCAGCTGATCAAGCAACTCCGCAACCTCGCCGAGGCGGAGGAGAAGGCGCGGGCCCTGCTGGTCTCTTCCTCGACGACGCTCCCGCAGACGCCAACCGAGGCGAGCGGAGGCAGGGCGCCGGCTGCCCCGATGCCCGCTCCATCCCGTACAAAGGAGGAGAAGGACCTCGAGAAGTTCGCCTCCGCGCGGGTCTGGTGGCAGGCCCAGCGGGCGGCTCCCCGCGACGCCTACCACCTCCCGTCCAAGGATATGGTAGTCGCCTTCTCGCCGTATGACAACGGCGAGGCTCCGCCGCCCCTTCCGCAGCTCTCCAAGGTGGTGGCGGCGGGGCGGCAGCAAGAGGTCGCCAAGGGGCGCGAATCGCCACTGGGAGACCTCATCAGTGCCCTCCTCGCGCTGGCCATCGCATACGCGGGCCCGCTGCCGGCGAACGCCACACTCGCCGACTGCGACGAGGCGACCCTCGACGTGATGGACACGATCACGGGCGAGACGGAAAAGCGCGCCCCGGCGCTGAACTCGTCGATTGCGGACCTTGCGGTAGACCGCGTCGTCGCTGCGCTCGGGCCTCTGGCCCCGAGCCAGCAGGAGGAGTATGCGAGGTCCATCTGGAATGAGCTGATCGCGCAGCATTCGGCGCGGCGCGGAAGCCTGACGGCGGCGCTAGTCGCCACGATGGCTTCCGCCGAGCTCATCGCGGCTCGCAAGGACAAGCGAAAGGCGCCTGCGCCGCCGAAGAAGGACGTGGCGCAAGCCGCGAAGGAGCCCACCGCGAGCAAGGGGGGGAAGAAGCCCCGCCAGCCATCGTGGGAGGGTTTGCCCATCTGCCCCACCTGGAAGAAGGACGGCGCGTGCCACGCGTACCGGCAGCGCAGGTGCAACGAGTACCGCCACCCGCCCGAGATGAAGAAGAAGACGGCGGAGCGCTCGGAGGCGCCCGCGGCTAACGAAGAGTAGGGGCACGCATGGCGCCGCCCAGCGCGTTGGCACGCCGGGAGACGCGTGTGACCTCGGCAGAATGATCATAGGTCGGTGGTGGTGGTGAACAAGCACCATCGCCGCCAGCGCTCCCCGAGCGACGTCGACATCCAGCGGGGCTCGCCGTTCGGTAACCCGCTGGTGATGAGAGGAGAGAGAGAGAGGGACGCGGTCGTAGACGGCTACCGAGAGATACTAGAGGAGAGGGCGACGGCCAGTGAGGCTGCAGGGCGCCGCTGCCCGCCGTTGGCGGTCGACGAGGGCGCGAGAGAGGTCACCCGAGAGCGGAGAGAGGATGCGTTCGCAGGAGTGCTCAAGCGCATGTTGGCTGGGGAGCAAATCCGGCTGGTGTGCGCATGCGCGCCGAAGCGGTGCCATGGCGACATCATCGCGGCACGTCTCCGCCGCATGATGAGAGAGATTGTGGACTAGATTCGACGAGAGCAGTCTTGTGTAGTACGAGTCGACCCCACGTTGGAGAGGGTGGGTGGGAGAAAAGAAATCTGTGCTGCCGCCGCTCTGGCGGTCAGCAAAAGAGGAGCACGCTGCCATGCAGAGCGCTCGCTAAACGAGGCGGTGAAAGACAGGCGCGTCCTAGACGCCATAGCGTCCATGATAAATAAAACCACACGCAGCGAGCTGCGAGGTCCGGGGAGAAGATGGAAGTGTCATGGAGGTGAGTCCTCGTGTGAGTGGCTTCGAGAAACTAGTGGCCTTTCACGAGTTGGGGCCCCCACCCCAATCGTTATCGGCGGACTAGTTTATCTCGCTTCACACATCCTAGTATCCGAGTGAGGATACATTGGAATGGTAAAAGGGTCCGTCATGCGTACGAGACTCGTGACTCCACACATGGAGAGTACTCACGGTACGAGAGCACGCTAACATCCCAAAGCAGAGAGTGGAGGAGCGAGAGCAGAGGGGACTCGACACCCAATGAAGACGAAAGAGAGGGACGGATGTGCGCGACAGCCCATCAGGGACGCGGGACGAGACCCGACGAGAGAGAGGGACGAGGCCCGCGCGCTACGGCGCCGCCGGAAGATCGACGAGAATGTCGTAGTCGGAGCGGTCGCCAGGAAGATCGGTCCACGGCCGCCCGAAACGCGCCAGACCACGGCGAACGGCTAGAATCCACCGACGCCGCACACGAAGCTGCGCCCGGCGGCGGCCCTCGCGGTTGGCGCCCGCCGTGTACCGAACACGCATGCTCTGGTCGTCAGCAGCGACGGCCGGAGGGGCCGCGACGCTCGGCGCAGCGCCCGCATGGCCGCGCCGCCGCGGAGCGAGATGCGCGATAGCGCCCTCGAGCGTCAGCTCGCCGTCGCCGCTATTGGCGTGGGCGCGGCGACGCCAATGGCAGATCTCATTCTCGTCCTGAGGCGTGAAGGCGATGTCGGGCGGCGCGTGGTGAGAGACGACGGCCCCCATGTCGGCTGGAGAGCCGTGAGACGAGTGGGGCGTGCAGCCGAGCTCCGACCACCGCTCTTGGCCCATGCGCAGCGGCGGCTCGGACGAGAGCACGTAGAGCGAGCGGACTGCGTGCGCCTTGGGGGCGACGCGGCCGTCCACGAGGAAGTCGGAGGCGTAGCGGACGTCTCCCGCGTAGCCGCGCGGCGCCGCGAAGGCGGGCAGCAAGTATGGCCGGCCCAGGAGGGCGGCTCGGTGCTCGGGCCACCATGCCCACGCGCCAAGGAAGCCTTCCGCCGGAAGGTACACGTCGATCGGCGCGCCGTCCTTGGAGAAGGAAGTAACGAGCATGACGCACTGCAGGTCCTCGAGGGGACCGATGCACGCCCGGAGGATGTCCACCATTCGAAGACTCGAGAACAGCCCCAGTACGATCGACCGGGCGAAGAAGCGAGCGGGCGTGTCGACAGGAGACGCGGCCAACTCCTCGAAGTGGCAGTAGACCTTGATAGGAAGAGAGCCCGAGCGGCGCTCGCGCCGCAACTTCCTCCCCGGCGGCGCTGCGGCCTCCGCCACCACGGACCCGATGGAAATGGGAAGCCCAAGGTGGCGAGCTAGGAACAAAAGCCCGGAGCGCACCCCGTCACGTACTGTCGCCCCGCCCTGCGATCCCCTGTTCGCCGAGCGCGCCTTCGCGTCGACCCAAATCAGAAAGCGGTTAAGGAGGACAGGCGAAGCGGGGAGTCCTCCATCCGGGAGGCCGCGCTCGAGGGCGAACTCCCTCAGCCGCTCGAGCGAGCGCCTGGCGTTGCCGAGGACAGCGCCGTCCGCCCCACCCTTGAGCTTGACGGTGGCGACGAGGGCCTCCATCCTCTCGGAGTCGTCGGGGACTTGGGCGAGGCCTTGCTCGCCCCCGAGGAGGTCGAAAACAGAGGACGGAGGCAGCTGGGCGGCCAGCCATCTCGCGGCTCGATCCAGCTGGTACGCCTGGACGTCGGCGTGCGAGGACATCGCCTCGCGCTCCTCGGCTGACGCTCGCCGCCTCTTCCCGCGTTGGGAGTCGCCCGACGGGCCGACGGCAGAAGATGTTCGTTGACGGCACGAAATGGAGGGCTGCGCGGAGGGCGCAGGCCCCAGGCCAGCGGCCCCGAAAGGACGGCCGCGCGCCGTCAGCTCCGCTGGGGGAAGAGCGGAGGCAGCCACGCTAGCCCTCGATGGCGCAGGGACGGGGCCCGAGGGCGCGAGCCTCGCGCCCACCCCCGGAACAAGGGCGGGCGTAGGTGTGCGGCATCCGATGCCCGGCGGCCTCAACGCGGCGCGCATCGGAAGTGCGCCGGCCGGGACCAGGCGCTCTCGGGATGGCCTGGCGAGAGGCGGTGCCCGTCCCGTCAAAGGGGCCGACCTGCGCGTAGCCACGCTTGGAGCTGTAGCCAAGCCGAACTGCGGCGGCAAGCGTGGCCGACCGGAGGCGCCACCAGGAGGCGCCGCTGGCTGAAGCCTGACCGCCCGAGGCGGCTCGTGGCCGATCGGCCACACGGTCATGGAGAAAAGAAATCTGTGCTGCCGCCGCTCTGGCGGTCAGCAAAAGAGGAGCACGCTGCCATGCAGAGCGCTCGCTAAACGAGGCGGTGAAAGACAGGCGCGTCCTAGACGCCATAGCGTCCATGATAAATAAAACCACACGCAGCGAGCTGCGAGGTCCGGGGAGAAGATGGAAGTGTCATGGAGGTGAGTCCTCGTGTGAGTGGCTTCGAGAAACTAGTGGCCTTTCACGAGTTGGGGCCCCCACCCCAATCGTTATCGGCGGAGTAGTTGTTGAAGGTTTGGTTGAAGACCTGGAGCTCAGGGCCTCCACGCGGCCGACAAGACTGGGCCACCGGATAACCCTTCGGTCCCGATGCTCCGCCGTCCGGTCGTGCGCGCCGCCCTCGCGGTTCTTGGCGGCTCCTCCACGGCGGCCGTCCGCAGCAGCCTTCACGCCGCCGCTCCCTCCGACGAGTCGCTCAGCGCTCTGTGGGGAGCGGCGATCGACGGGATGATAGCCGTGCCGGGTGCCGAGCGAATCGCCGCTCCAAACGGGGTGCTCTACCTCGCGCCTCTGCCGCCCGGCGCGGCGCCGCCCGAAGGTGTCGAGTAAAGGTTCTGGCCAAGAGCGCAGTTTTCGCGCTCACCGCGCACAATCCGATGGGCGAGGCGGCGCCCGCGGCTGTAAACCGCGAGGCGAACCGCAAGCTGCAGGCCGACATTGCCAGCCTGCGGCCAGTCCCGCGCGCGTGGTGGCACAGCTTTGGCT
>NW_005200982.1:1080711-1091615 GCF_000372725.1 Emiliania huxleyi CCMP1516 | reverse complement strand
TGCCATGGCCGCCAAAGGTCTTCATCATCCGCTTGCCCACCAAGTCAGTCCGCTGCACCTTGCGTCGTCGCGAGCTGAGAGCTGATAGCACGTCTGGTGCCCAACCCGCGGGGTATTGAGCGTCACGCGCCACCCGGAGCTCCTCAGAGTGAGGCGCCCCGGGTGCCCCCCCACCCCCCCCACCCCGCCCCCCGGGCACCCGACCCGCCCTCAGCTCTCAGCTCCCCACCACGCAAGGTGCAGCGGACCGACCTGGTGGGCAAGCGGATGATGAAGACCTTTGGCGGCCATGGCACCTTCGTCGGAGATATCGTCTCTTACGACCCGGAGACGGGATGTTACCAGCAGGTCACCTATGAGGACGGCGACAAGGAGGGCCTCTCGCGAGCCTCTGTCCAGGCTGGCGTGCGGCGATTCCAGGCCCAGGCAAAGTGATGCGATCCGTCTCGCCGAGGCGCGCTTTTTTGCGTCCGCCTCGGTAGATGTTAGAGACTTTGTGCGTTTGGAGCAGTGCGGACTGTCTGTGCAGAGTAGAGTGGGGTCTCACCCGTTTAGTTGATTTGTAGTATTGTTCTGTGTGAGCGGTGGTGCCGCACAGGCCGCTCTCCCTCGCCTCGGCGGTGTGCGGGTGGTGCCGCGGCGTGGCGCGGGCCGGGGGCGCGCGGTAGGCGTACGGGGCCGCGTGCGCGTGGCCCGCCCGGTGGTGCCCCTGGCTGGGTCGGGCAGCGAGCTACCCCCCCGGGACGGCGCATCGCGAGTGAGGCCCCGGGGTGGGGCAGGTGAGGGAGGGGGCGGGGACGGCCGGGCCCCGGTGAGCCCCGGGTGAGGCCCGACCCCCCCCCGTCCCGGGGCTACTGTGATAAACACATTAAAGCGCTCACATGCAGTTCCTGCAGTTCGAGACTGCGACCCATCAAGTCGTCGAGTGGCTGCCAGTTCGAATCTCGTTGGGACCGGGGTTCGACTGGCTCCATGAGGCAAAATGGGTTGAGAATGGTGAACAAGTACACTGGCCGGCGCTCTCATGGGTGGGTCCCAGCCCCTGTCTGTAACACACGTGTCACCAAGATATTCAAATATCTACACGGCGAGGTTGCAAACAGTGAATATGAGGTGCGACCTGCGGCATCCCTTTCCCTGCCCGCGGTCCTACCACCACCCGCCTACCCTGGAGGACGTCAAAACCAATCGCATCGGCCGAGATCACACGAGACTTATTCACAGCAGGGGCACAGGCCGATTGGTTCTTCTATTCACACCTCGGTAATTGCACCGACCACGTCGCCGTCAGCGCCCCCAAGACTCGGCGGACAGCAGGCACGCCCGACCAGATGCCTAACCACCACGCACGCTACCCAGAAGGCGCTGACTCGTATATTTTTCGAGAGCGCCTTCGTTGTTAATAGTACAAACCCAATGGTCCTCTGCGAGCGGTCCTTCGTTGCAGTCGCGCACACGCACACGCCATGCCGCACCGCGCGCCCGCCCACCGCCCCGCCCAGGCGGGAAAGAGATGAGGAGATGGGACAGCAAAGGAGGAGCACGAGCACGTATGGGAGGGTTCAGTAATGCGCCTTCAACGGAACCTTCGCGGTCGAGTCGCCTTCTCCTCTCGTTCCTCGCTCCGACGCAGCCATCTGTCTACCATCCTAGTCGCCCCTCGCCGCTCAAGTAGCGCCCGTCCAACCCGTTCACTATGTGCTTGTTGACTTCAGCATCTCGGATCGCATCCACCCTTGCTCCACCAACAAAACATCGCCACCCAAAAGGTCCCGTCTGAAGTAATGTGTGTGAGTGAGTGCACACACACACACACACACACACACACACACACACACACACACACACACACACACACACACACACACACACACACACACACACACACACACACACACACACACACACACACACACACACACACACACACACACAACACCAAACGCGACAAGGAGGGCAAACCCACGGGGCGAGTGGACTGCTTCAAGGCCGTCGGCACCTTCTTTGGCGACCCGGAAGCCTGCAAGAAGGAGCTCACCGCGCACCTCAGGAAGAAGCTTGCGCCGCTCGACGTCATCGACACGATCGTCGACACTGACTGCGTCACGAACACCTCGCAGCTCCGCCTCAACCTCGTCCAACGGATTGCCTGCGCAAAGTCCAAAGACCAAGTACATTGCCGGCATCACGCCGCCCAATGTCGCGTGCGACGCTCTCGAGTTTGCGCACAACCGCATCCGCAAGTCCTTTGAGAGCATTGCTCGCGCCGACGCCTCGCCCCAGGCGCTCCGCGACCTCGCGTGGCTCCAGGCGCAGCTGCCGACCGAGATGGGCGGGTGCAACATCGACACCGCCTTCACGCGAGCCGACAGCGACTTCGGCGTCCTCGCCGCCTGGGCGGACGCGATGCGCGCCCCGGCCAACGCGCCGGTCGTGCACGGTGACAAGGAGAAACCAGAGCTCACCCGGCAGTACAACGAGGGGTACAAGGTCGACCTCGCGGAACCCCACGCTGGCCCGGGAGGATGCGATGAGGTGAATGAAGTCAAGCTCTGGACGCCCCTCCTCAAGACCTCCTCGGGGGCGGGCGTTGGCAACGCCTCGAGCGGCGGCACGCCCGCCTCCGTTGGCCACTCCTACGCCTTCGGCAACACCGAAGAGAAGGCCCGCCGCCTAAACATGGGCTGCAAGGCGCGCGGGCAACCCGGCCAACCCTTCGACCACAAGAACGGCCACGGCTACGTCAAGGCGCATCGCGGTTTCTACCACGACGCGATCTTTGTCAAGCGCAACAACTTCAACCTGCTGCTCCACGAGACGTTCGGCGGCGGCTTCTCGCCCACCGCCGTTCTCAAGCTGCGCCGCCTCGCGCGCAAAGCCGCGCGCGGCAGCGTCGACCGCACGGCCTACTCGCCCAAGTACTCGCTTTCTTTTATGTCCCACCATGCAGAGCGCATCTCTCTCTCTGTTGTGCGAGGCGTGAACCGCGCCATTCGCTCTCACCTGGCAACCCTGTCTGCACGTCTCGCGCGCGCGTGAACAGGGCTCCAGGCCCCAAATGACGTGTGAGTGTTAGAGTTGTTTGGTATTGCTAAAATCGTAGGTTGTTAGAACGGTGAAGAACGGCCAGGCCGGACCTGGACACCAACGCGGTATGGGTGGACGCTAGACAGATGATGACGACACGCACGAGCGACACGCAGACAAAAAGGCTCACAAGAGCTGGCTGCCACCCACCCTGAGTTGGCGTACACTATCACGTAATTTCTTTTGGAGATCTGGCGCGGCGAGAGTTCTGAGATCTCTCAGCTAGGCGAATGTGTATGGAGATGTTGCCCTGGAGGGCTATTTGGGGGGGGCTTCGGCGACTACATGGAGCTGGGTAATGGAGGAGGGAGCGGGGAAAGAAGGGGGGGGAGGGGCTTGCGTTCGTAGCTTTCTTTTGGCGCAGCGTCCCGAAGGCGATCGCCGAGCATGCAGTTCGAGGGCCGAGACTTGCAGGGCGTGGCGCTGCCGGCGATGCTGGCGGGCGCGAACCTCAAGGGATCTGACCTGCGCGGCGCGGATCTCGAAAAGGCGGTGCTGCAGGAGGGGTATGTTTTCGCCCCGCCGGACGTGGAGGCCCTCGGGGGAGCGGCGCTCGGCAAGGCGTGGGGTGAGTGGCGTGACAATTACGACAATTACTTCAAGCCGGCCGAGGAGGGGGCGGAGGAGCGGCGGGCGGCCGTCCTCTCTGGCGCCAAGCTGGCCGGCACCAACCTGCGGGATGCCGACCTGCGTAAGGTGATGCTCGACAACGTGGAGGGGTCCGAGGGCGTCGTGCTGCTGGCGGTGGAGGGGAAGAAGGGGAAGGAGCTGGGCGAGGCGTGGATGGAGTGGGGCAAGGCGCTGCGGAACGAGCCGGGCGAGTCGGTGCGCTTCGCAGTTCTCAGCGGCGCGCAGCTGCAGGGGGCAGATCTCCACAGGGCACAGCTGCAGGGGGTTCGACTCAGCAGGGCGCAGCTGGAGGGGGCAAATCTCGGCTATGCGCAGCTGCAGGGGGCAGATCTCCAAAGGGCGCAGCTGCAGGGGGCAGTTCTCCAAAGGGCGCAGCTGCAGGGGGCAAATCTCAGCAAGGCGCAGCTGCAGGGGGCGTATCTCCCCAGGGCGCAGCTGGAGGGGGCAGATCTCTGCTGGGCGCAGCTGCAGGGGGCAAATCTCTGCTGGGCGCAGCTGGAGGGGGCAAATCTCTGCATCGCGCAGCTGGAGGGGGCCAACCTCTACGAGGCGCAGCTGCAGGGGGCATCTCTCGCTGAGGCGCAGCTGCAGGGGGCGAACCTCGGGGATGCCGACCTGCGCGGCGCCGACCTCACCGGCGCCAACCTCGCTGGCGCCAACCTGAAGAATGCCGACTTGCGCGGCGCAGTCCTCATCGGCGTCAACCTCGAGAAGGCCGACCTCGAGGGCGCCAAACTGCAGGGCGCGAAGTTCGAGCGCGCCGTCCTCGCTGGCGTCAAGCTCATCGGCGCCAAGTTCTCACCCTTCAAGCCGCCCGAGGTGCGCCCTCCGAAGCTTGCGCGGGCGTGGCGGCTGCGGGCGGTCGGCGGGCAGGCCGCGAAAGGGCTCTACGCGGCGCTCGCCGGAGGCGATAGCGACGGCGGCAGCGACGACGAGGGGGCGGAGGAGGAGGAGGAGGAGGAGGGGACGGCCACGAACATCGTCGCCAACGCGCTTGAGGCGGGCGTGACGGCTTTCGTGAAGGCAGCGGCGCCGGCGCTCGAGCTCGTGGAGGAGATCATCGGCAAGCTCCGCGCTGCGCTCAACGGCTGCATCGCCGTGCTCAAGGCCGCGGGGGACTGCGACAAGCCGGCAGAGTTTCTCTGCGACGCCACCCGCAAGCTCGTGCGCTTGCTCGTGTCGGAGCTGCTGCAGCCGCTGCTCGCTGTCTGCAGCGATCCTCCCGACTCTTGGGCCTCGCTGCGAGAGGGCGTGCTGCAGAAGCTCGAGCCGCAGCCCAAAGAGCTGCTTGGCAAGCTCGCGGCGTCGATCGCGCCGTCGGTTGAGCCAGAGTCGACTGCCGAGGCCGAGCCGCCGCCGGCGGCGGCGGCGGCAGCGGCGGCGGAGGGGGGCGAGGCCGCGGGTGAGCTCCTCCGAGAGCTCTTGCGCCTGATCGCCGAGGAGGCGACCGCCATGCTGCCGGCACTCGAGGAGTCCGTCGAGGCGGTCGTGTCGAAGACCCTTCAGATGCTGTCATTGCACGTCGAAGACGTCGAGCTCGGACTCGTACGCGATTTCACAGCCGTCGCAGACCGCCTCGAGAAGCATCTCGAGACGGTGCTGATCGAGGAGGGGATCGGCAAGCTCGTGTCCAAGTTCCTGCTCGGCCGCTGCGGTGCGCCTCATCATAATGCTGTTCCTCTCGATAGAGAACAAGCGTTGTGTCTGACGATGAACGGAAGTCTATCAATAGGCGCTGTCCTCGAGAAGCTGAGCGACGTCGCCTCCGAGCAGCTGAAGCTGGCGGAGCAGATGGAGAAGACGATCGCGGCGAAGGTCGCTAGTGTTGGCGACGCCGCGAACCAGAAGCTGCTCAAGTTCGTCGGCGGCGAGGGCAGCATCAAGAGCCGCGTCGTCAAGTCCGTCCTCAGCGCCGCGACAAAGTACGAGGTCAGCGCCGGCGGCTTCCAAGGGAGTTTCGACATGCTGCGGCTGGCCCTTCGCCGAAGCCCGATCCGGGCCCGCACCCCCGTTTTTTTGCCCCCCCTCCCCCCCCCCCCCCCCTCCCTAATCACACATGCCTCCGATCCGCAGCTCAACGTCGACGACAGCGAGCTGACGTACCTGCTCGACACGCTCGTGAAGCTCGAGGCGCGTGCTGATAGATTACTCATTTGAGAGAGCACGTCTCCTCCTCACAAACCTCCCCCCCCCTCCCCCCTCGGAACAGGCGCTGGAGGTGAAGAGCGACACGTGGAAGGACGCGGCGTCCACCTGGATGTCCGTCCTCGAGCTGCGGCGCAAGATCGGCGTCGAGCGCGGCATCGCCGTCATCGACTGCATCGCGGGCGACCAGAAGGTTCGCTCCACTACTCTCCTCCCGGACGCTCCTCGTTCACAGTCAGTGTCCACTGACTCGGTTGCCCTATTCCGTTCGCTAGGTGCTCGACGCGCTCGGCGCCGCCAAGGCGCTCTTCGACATCGAGGGCGACGCGCCGCCCGACGTCTTGGCGCGCCGCTAGACAGAACTCGCCCTCTCTTTGTGACCGCAACAGCGACTGAAAGTGGAACGATTGCCCTACACGGCGCGATCGACACTCAGCCCCTCGTGACAGCGCCGCTCTCGGCCCTCCCTCCGCCTGCAGGCGCGGCTCAGCAAGGCAGCCGGCGGCCACATCCGCGCCAACGGCTACAGCTACCGCAAGAAGATCAACCTCGAGCTCGCGCGCATCCGCCGCGTGCGCGACCTGCAGATGCGCGGCGTGGCGCTCGTCGGGACGGCGATTGCGGCTGCGCTCATCTCGACCTTCAACTACCTCTACTCCGTCGCCGACGGCGTGGAGCCGTGGTGGCTGCCGCCGGCCGTCGTGCTCGGCGTCCTCTGCGTCCTCCTTCCCGCCGCGGCGGTCCTCGTCTACCTCCACCTCCTGCACAAGCGCAACTCGGCGGGCTCGAGGCTGGGCGGCGGGCTCGGGCACGGCGCCTGAGCTTTCTCCACCGACCCCGGGAGGAGGGCCGCGCCTGGCCCTTAGTTCCCTCTCTGCCGCCGCCGCGGCCTGTGCAAGCCTTGCCTGAGGGCTCGAGGCTGGGCGCGGCGGGCGCACAGGCGCTACGGACCTGAACGCGCGGGAAACGGGGATGTGACGCACTCTAGCGCGTCTAGGCTCTGGGCATGTCCGTCTAGGGTACCATACTTCCGGAATAGGCCGGTGTGCTATGATGTAACATACTTCCGGGCCGGTGTGCGGGGAGCGAACCTTAACGACCGCCCAGAAGCTTTCTGAGCAAACTATCGGGCCGGGATCATCAGCATATGTCCCCTCCACAACATCGTGGGCGTTTGAGCGGTATTTGAGGAGCACCGCCACTCTGAAGTTCGGCCGGGTGGTCTGCAGACCCCCTAGTGGGGGAAATGGTGATTTTTGAATGAACGCCTCGCGCAAAACCACCGCTACCATGCTCCAGATGACCCTTGTGGGCTATCATAAACACCCAAGATCACGCACTAACTCTAAAGTGGGCCCGAGATATGCCCGTCAACCCACGGATTTTTTCTGCCCGCGCGGGAGCCTGGGCCCGGCGGCGCACCAGCGGTCGTAGACGCGCTTCCGAGCTTCGCGGTGAAGGTACGCGCTTCCGAGCTCCGCGGAGATAGAGCCCATGCCCCACGCACTGCGCCAAAGAAACTTGACCTCGCTGAACGGTCGGCACTCGTCCGGGCCGCGGCAGTAGGAATCGTCGACGCAATTGATGTCAAGCGCCCAGGGCCATCGTGGGGCGCCTGAGCTGCAGACGCACCGCCGCACCACGGGATCGGGCGTCGGCAGCTCCGGGAAGGCCGCCTTGAGCCGGTGGATCGCGAGCCTATAGCTGGCTCTAACCGCCAGCCCCCTCGCCTCAGCCTCTGCTGCCTCCGTCAGGTCGTCGTACTCCTCGGAGAGATCGGGAACTACCCAGTCGCCTAATCTTCCTCGGCCGACAATCTTCCCATATCTCACGCAACTCTCGAAATCGCGGGCCGCCACCACGGCTTCGGCCGCGAGCGTGGAGCCGAATATGCCCTCGGGCCGCGTGTCGCCGACCATCAAGCAGTAGTCGTCCACCTCCCGCGCGACGATCACCATCTCCTCCTTGGTCTCGCTCTCGAAGGTTTCGGAGTCGTCATCGCGAAGCTGATCCAGCCAATAGCGACCGCCCTGCTCGAGCAACCGCCGCGCCACCGCCGCCTCGTGCTCTGCCGTCATGAGCAGGAGGCGGTTCGCCGTCTGATCTGGCGCTGCCGGCTCGACCTCCATTTCCGACTCGCTGTGGGGCTCGGCGGGCGGCTCCGGCGCCTCGGTGGCGACCGTGGGCTCGGAGGTCGCCTCGGGCTGCCTGTGGATGTTGTCGTTGGCTGAGTTCTTCTGCTTCTTGCCCGTTCGGCCGAGGCCTCGGTTGCGAGGCATCTCGGTACACGCGACGGCAGCACGACGTACGCGACGAGGCCGGCTCCTTGATGGCGACCTGCAGCAGGACGGTGCGCATGTTAAGAGCGTGGTAGCGAGCGCATCGGGCCTAGCCCGGGGCCGTGGCGTGTACCGAGAGGCTTGTCTACCGAACACTTTTGGTATGCATACCTGCCCAGAGAGCAGACCAGAAAAAATTTATTGCCAGAGTGAGCCATTTCCCCCACTAGACCCCCCCCCCCGGAGCAGCAGAGGCTCCGTGGGGTCGAAAAGTCGACGCTGGGAGTCGCACTCGTCAAGCCATCGCAGCACCACGCGGTCCGCACGTACCGCCCACATCCCCTCAACCGCTGAGAAGGCGCAGATCGACCGCAGGGCCGCGTAGTCGTCGTTAAGGAGCGGCTTTTGGAGCCGTACGAAGAGGTCCCAGACGGGCGAATGCGGTTTTTCGATGACCACGCGCGATGTGGTATCTGCTTTTTGCTAAAAACGGGCCGCCTAGTGCAGCATCACTAGCAAAACACGCAACCACACTGAGAGCTCCACACTAGCCGGTATAGGCGAGCACCGGCGGCCTCACCGTCGCCGCTCGCGGCGGAGCCGACGGCGGAGCCACGGGCCGGTGCGACCTTTTGGGAGACGTGTCATCCGTCCCGATCGTGACCAACCAAAGCCACCCCCTCTTCGTAGACCCCATTCTGAGTGAGGGGTCCTGATTCCAAAGCCGCTCCCAGCCGCACCCGCCAAGCACCTGCCGCCTCCATCCACCTCCGCCTTCAATCTCAATGTCCCACCCCCCTGCGCGCGGGCCTTCTAGGCCCGCGGGTAGTCTCCCCCCATCCCCAGGGCCTCCAGGGCTCGCACCTCAACCTCTCATAGACCAGCGCAAAGCGCCATATGTGATATGAGATATGACGTAATTAAATTCTTCTCAATAACAAGGTCTGTGAATACCCCCCCCCCCCCCCCCATCCCCAGGGCCTCCAGGGCTCGCCCCTCAACCTCTCATAGACCAGCGCAAAGGGCCCTATGACGTATTTTCTTCCCAATAACAAGGGCTGTGAATGCCCCCCCCCCCATCCCCAGGGCCTCCAGGGCTCGCACCTCAACCTCTCACAGACCAGCGCAAAGTTCCAGGGAGGTCCTCTTAGCGCCGGTGTGAAGAGGGCTCCACGAGAGCATCATGAGCGGCGAGGAGCCCACGCTACCGCCGGGCGAGGCGGCGGAGGACCACAAGCGCGAGCGCGAGGCGGAGGAGGTGGCGGCCGACGGCATCTCAAGCGTCAAGCGCCTTCGCTCCGACGTCGACGGGGCCGCCGCGTCGCCGACGGCAGACGCCGAATCCGCGGCGCTGGGCGGGCCGGGCGCGCCCGCAGAGGCGGCGGCCGCGGGCGGCGCGGCCACCTACGTAGGCGGGCCTGGCGCGGGCGCCGCGGGTGCCGCGGTGGCTGGCGCCGCGGTGGTCGGCGGCGCAGTTCCGGCGCCCATCTCGTACGACGCGGCTGCGGCGGGGCTGACGTCGATACCAAACACGCCGTACTCGTACGACGCGAACGCGGCCGGCCTGACCGCCTCCCCGGCCGCGGTGACGGGCGACCTCGCGAGCCAGGTGCTCAAGCTGCTCGTTCCGGAGAAGGAGACGGGCAACGTGATCGGGCGCGGCGGCGAGCGTCTCAAGGAGATCCGGACCGCCACCGGCTCGCAGACCTACAGACACTTCCCAGACACTTCCTAGACACGCGTTGACTGACGGTTGCCTTTGTGAGTGGGGTAGGCTCGCACATCCACATCTCCGAGAAGGAGGAGGTGATCCCGGGCACGCGCGAGCGCATCTGCACAATCACCGGCTCGCTGCAGGGGCTGCTGCAGGCGCAGCACTACATCTCGGACATCCTCGCGGATTGATAGTTAATAATTAATTAACTAATAATTAATAGGCGCAGCACTACATCTCCGACATCCTCGCGGATGAATAGTTAATAATTAATGAACGAATAATTAATAGGCGCAGCACTACATCTCTGACATCCTCGCGGAGAACAAGAGGGAGCGGCAGATGAAGGACCTACCTCCGGGCGCGCCGCCGCCGGAGGAGGCGCCGCGCTTTGCCGCAGGCTGCTTGGAATGGTGAAGAAGTCACACTGACGGACAGTGGCCTGGCACGGTGTTCACAGGAGCCGCGCGTGCTGAAGCTGCTCTTCCCGCACAACTCTTGCGGCGTGGTGATGGGGCGAGGCGGCGAGTTCATCCGGCAGCTCATCACCGCCACCGGCGCCTCCGTCCGCATCTCGCAGCCTTCCGAGATGATCGTGGCGACGCAGGAGCGCGTCGTGACGATCTCGGGGAACGTCGCCGCCGTCGACGCCGCGCAAGACGCGATCTTCCAGAGGATGGCGCAGGCGGAGACATGGGGAGATATGGGGAGATATGGGAGATATGACGCAATCTTCCAGAGGATGGCGCAGGCCTCCCCCCCCCCCCCTTTCTATTTTAGAATCCTTTTCAATTTTTTCCTTTTCACCCCTTTTTCTCTGATTTTCTTTTTTTCCCTCTCTTTTTTCTTCAATCACTTTTTTTTTTCAAATTTTTACTTCCTCTCTCTATCTCCGCTCTCTTCTTTCTTATCCTCCCTTCCCTATTTCACTTCATCCTCTTCACGCCTCTGTTTTTTTCATACTTTACCCTTCTCCAATTTCATTGCTTTAATAACTCTTCTTTTCTTGTTCCCTCATTTCCTTCCTCTCTATCATTTTCCTTTCTCTT
>NW_005200982.1:1078118-1080611 GCF_000372725.1 Emiliania huxleyi CCMP1516 | reverse complement strand
CGGCCAGCGAGTCATCCCTCCGTTGTTGTTTTCTGTTCCAGGCCCCGCCCGCGCAGCAGATCCGGGAGACGGACTACTCGATCTTGCGTGCCCCGCCCGCCCCGCCCCCCGGCAGAGGGGCGGAATGGGGCGGCTTCCCGCACGGCGCACACGGCCCGCGCCCCCCGCCACCCCGCCGGCCCGCTCCCCGCCAACTGACAGTCGACAGTCGACACGTCGTTGGTGTTTGATAGGCCCGCGCCCCCGCCGCCCGGCTGGCCGTAGCCCTAATCAATGAGTCATGATTAACACATCGCGATAATGAGTAGGCCGCGCCCCGCCGCCCGGCTACCCGTACGCTCCCCACGCCCACGCGGCGCCCCCGCACCCCGGCGCCTTCCCTCCGCCCGGCGGCGCCGCGGCGGCCGCCGCCGCCGCCCTCGCCTCTGGAGGACCTGGTGCTGCGGCTGCTGCTGCTGCTGCTGCTGCGGCGGCGGCGGCGGCATACCCTTACGGAGTGCACCCGGGGCACCCGCCGCCGCAGCAGCAGCCCCGCTTAGTTCTGAACGATCGCCCGCAACATCTCGATTGTGACTCATTGACAGGTACCCGCCGCAGCAGCAGCAGCCGCAGGTCGTTGCGCCGTACGGGACCGCTAACGCGTCGGGAGGGTGCGGCGCACTGCCGAGACACTTCCGAGACCCTTCCGAGGCCCTTCCGAGACCCTTCCGAGACAGTTTTCAAGGACACTCATATCCCCTTTCCTACGACTCCTCTCTACGACGCCCCCTACACCCCCTCCCCCCCCCCCCTTTCACACCGGGCCGCTGTGAACAGGTCAACTTCGGAGCAGATTTCGCTGCCGGACCGCTTCGTGTCTGGGCTGATCGGGCGCGGCGGGACGAGCATCAACAACCTGCGAACAGCTAGAAAGTACTTAGTCATTAACTGATAATCAACAGGCGCGGCGGCACCAGCATCAAGGACCCGGTTATTAACTACTGACTATCAATTAATAATTAACAGGCGCGGCGGCACCAGCATCAAGGACCTGAGCATGCGGTCGGGCACGCGCATCCACGTCTCGCAAAAGGGCGAGCCGAGCCCCGCCCCGCGCTACCCTCTTGCTGATTGGTTACTGAGTGAGCATTTCTTAATTATGAATAGGCGAGCCGAGCCCCGTCCCGGGCGAGCGGACTGGCCGCCCTCACCGGCACGACCGCCCAGTCATTGTGAATGACCAGTCATTAATTACTAATTAGGCGAGCGGCTCGTGACCGTCATCGGCATCATTTATTACTTGTTAATTAACGGGTAGTCATTACTGGTTAACTAGGCGAGCGCGTCGTGACCGTCACCGGCACGCCCGCCGCCGTGCAAAAGGGCAAGGAGATCATCTGGCACCGCGTGCGCGCGATTTACTCGGAGTCGGGGCCTCTAACTGAATTGAGGCGGACTCGTTCATTCTTAATTAACTGTAGGTGCGCGAGATCGAGTCGGAGGGGGCGGCGCGCGCGGGCATCGGCGGCTACAACCCGGAGACCGCGTACGGCGGCCAGGCCTACAAGCCGCCGCCGCAGCCGGCCCACCTGGTCAACCACCCGCAGTACCAGGTGCTGCTCCCCTCGCAGCTACCCTCCGCCGCCCTCGAGGAGGGGGTGTGGACGGCGTCTCTTCACGGCTGACTCGTGTGTGGACAGACCGCGCTGCAGTACGGCCTGATCCAAGAGCAGGCCGTTCATTCGTAATTAATTGTCATTCACCCGCCACGAATTGATGAGTGCGGCCTGATCCAAGAGCAGGGAGAGCTCAACCCGCTGCCCTACAACCCCGCCGCCCCGGGGGCGGCGCCGATGCCGGCCTCTGTTCCGGGCAGCTTCGACCCGGCCGCGTACGCAGCGCAGCCCGGCACGGGCCTTGCGGTTGCTCAGTTAATGAATAACAATCCGCGAGTACTCGTTCTTAATAATGAATTAGGCACCGGCCCGGCGGTGCCTTCGACGCAGGTCGCCGTCGCGGGGACGGTTCCACCGCAGGTGACTGCCTTGAACCATGCTAGGAATGGGCGGGGGAGGGAGCCGTGCTAGGATTGGGTGGGAGGGAACCGTGCTAGCAATGGGTGTGTGGTGGAGGGAACCGTGCTAGGAATGTTGGGAGGAACCGTGCTAGGAATAGCTGGTTCCCCCCACCACACACCGATTGGTAGCACGGTTCCCTCCCACCTAGTCCGAGCGCGGCTCCCTCCCCCGCCCATTGCTAGCATGGTTCAAGGGAGTCACCTGCGGTGGAACCGTGCCCGCGACGGCGACCTGCGTCGAAGGCGCCGCCGGGCCGGTGCTTAATTCATTATTAAGAACGAGTACTCGCGGATTGTTATTCATTAACTGAGCAACCGCAAGGCCCGTGCCGTGCTGCGCTGCGTACGCGGCCGGGTCGAAGCTGCCCGGAACAGAGGCCGGCATCGGCGCCGCACCCGAGGCGGCGGGGTTGTAGGGCAGCGGGTTGAGCTCTCCC